>NW_027413792.1:0-6168 GCF_048544455.1 Silene latifolia
ATGCGAATGGGAGAATGTGTTATGAGGGTGATACTGTCGTTTCGTACCAAAAATAAAATACCTAAGTACAACTAACAAAAGTCAGCGGTAAGTAGGGTCGATCTCCACAAGGAGGCGGTGTACTATCTACTTGTCTATTTATCTGTCTAATGTCACAATGCTGGGGGTTTGATTGAATTGGACTAACTAAACTACTGAAGCTAAGGCAAGAGAAAAGGGATAAAGGAAATTAACAATAAGAGAAAGGAAATATGCTAGGACTCGGTCCACCGTGGCAGCTATACTATCGGGTGTACTGAGGCGATTAAACTATTGATAAGAAGAGCTATGGTCGTCACCTTTTTGTCCTTAAACCGCCCTTGAGCGTAAATAGCTTAGCTTTCGCCCTCACTACAATACCCTATTGTAATTAAGCAAGCCTTCCCTTCCAATCTTTCGATCCAGGTCGAGGTTAACTAGATAAATTGGTCTCCTGCATGCATACATTCAACCTGATAACAATTAAATTGCCCAATACAATTCTTATCGCCAGACTAATCTATTCAAGTCAATTATAACATGTTGCTACCACGGCTTCCCTAATCCTAACATACTAAGGGGATTTAGCTAGACATGGAAATAAGGAAGACTAGAATAAAAGAAATAAGAATAATAAACGTTAAATTAAAAGGAGAGAAGGGAAGAAAGAATTACTAGATTAAAAGATCCGGAAATGAAGAACAAAAGTAACAGTAGCAATGATAGGGGAAAAGTAACGTCTGACAGTGTGTCAGATGAAAAGGGAGAGCGTTTACAATGACGTCCTAATCTTCCTATTTATAAGAAAAATAGGATTTATTAAACCTAATTGACGGAAATAAGCTAAAAAGCCCAAGCCCATAGCGAATCCACTCGATCGAGTGGTTTTAAACTACTCGATCGAGTAACTAAAGCTTAAACCACTTGATCGAGTAGAAAATCTACTCGATCGAGTAAACCATAAATTGAATCTAATCGATCGAGTAGAAAAAGGACTCGATCGAGCAGAATTGTACTCGATCGAGTACTTTCCAGCGCACAATTTCCTGCTTCGCGCACTGAAATTCAAACGGCTGCCATTTCTTCGTTACTTGAACAAACAGGGCGATTACAGTGGCGTTGGAAAGCTAAGAGGACAAGCTTTCATCTCCAATTGGAATCACCTGAATATCTGTTGTAGAACTCGAGATATGGCTCTTCAAAGTAGGCACTAGAAATTTGAAGTTCTTCCTTTGCTCGCCTAGCTATCTTACTCCTTTGCGCATCTCAAAATAGCTATATTCCCGCTCCAAATTCACTCTTCCTCCAAATGCATGCTAAACGGACGGTAAAAGGCTTGATTTCACTACTTTATGGTCCATTCCTGCAATTAAGACAAAATACACCAAAGTAGCATATTCGGGGCATTTCGTAACATAAAACCACGATAAAAGCATAGAAATACGTGCATAAAATAGGCTAAAAAGACTATATAAAATGTACGTATCAGAGGGGCATACGAGTTAAGCTCGGGAGAGAGGTAACCTTTATCAGGTGGTAACTTACGTGATCAGGATTGACTAGTTGGATGTGATTATGGGTCTATGATGTGTATAAACGTTTGTGTGAGGTTCTGACCTCACGATAAGTGGTATGGTGTGATAGACATAAAGTTGTTATCTGAATATTCTGTAATATATGTTGGATACGGTAACCTAATGGAATGATGTTTAAAAAGGTAATAATTTGAGTGATTTAGCATGGCTAGTTATGCTTGTATGTATTCATGATATATTTTATTTCGTGATATGGTAGGGGGGATGATATTCATGAGGTTCTTATCTGTTTAATTCATATAATATGTTGCGTTGTGATTTAGTAAAGTGGATTTACGTAAATTTTCTTGTCCGAGAAGTTATTTCTGAGTCAGTGTTTATGGGATTGTGTAAGTTGCGATGTCTATCGGTGTGGTTATTGTGTCTCGGGTGGTGATCCGGGCACGATACCTCGTGTTGTGATGCGGGTATTTTGCTGACTGCTGAGTGCGGCTGTAGGTGGCGGTGTTGCCGTCGTCACCGGTTGTGTGAGTGAGGCAGCGGGATGATTACGATTCGAGTTTCGAAAGTACATATCAGTTATACATATATTGTTGTTTTGTTTGATGTTGCTTCATGTGAGTTTCAGGTTGTACATATAGATGGTTGTTTTGTTTATTGATATTTCTTACCAGTTTCAGCTTGGGAGTGAGGGTAGAGTATGATATGGAGGAGAGTTGTGTATGTTTCTGTTGTCGTCATGTTATAGCGATATTCTATTGATGAGACACAGTTGTGAGAGGTTATTCGATGGTTGATCTTGTTTTATATGAGGCATTGGTAGTCATGGTAATGGCAAGTGAATTGTGGAACATGTGTTGTACTGACGTGGAAGCTACAGATAGTTCATAATCTTTTAGTGAGACAGTGAGTATAGGGTGTTGGGAATTAGTTTCATGTTAAGTTATGGATGAGTTTTGCGGTAATGAAAGAAAAGAACTTGAGGATCTAGTGCGAGTGTGTGTAATAATTGTGGATCGTGAGTTATGAGTATGGAGATAGGTGCATGTATAGAGGACTATGTCGTTTGGCGGTAATAGGGAACAATTGGAGTATTGGTTTTGCTACGGATTTTGTGGTATAGGTTAGGAGGTGTGCCGAATGAATTGAGGTATGAGAAATGTTTAAGTAAGAGAGCCTTGGATATAGGAATAGTGAGTGTTTAGATAATAGGCGGTTATCTTAGACATGTCGTGGTGATGAGGATAATGAGAAGATATAGCTACGGATCTAGTATAGTGAGTTACGAGGACGTAACGTTTATCTTAAGAGGAGTAGGATGCGATAAAAGAGAGTTTGATGGTTGTGCATGTTATAATATATTTGGAAGTAGAGTGTTGGTGTAACATAAATAATGAAATTGTATATATTGTGGTTGATATTGTTAAAAGGTCATGGCCGTGATTGTAGTGGTGTGATGTCTAGGAGTGTGAGAATATTTCGATAGTGTTGACAATTGGATGATGATGTTTATGAGTTCGATAGTTTTGGCAGTTGGATGATGATGTTTGTGAGTGTGAGTAAACTTCGAGAACGAAGTTCCTTTTAAGGGTGGTAGAATGTAACATTCCGTTTGATGTTTATGAGTGTCTTGATATTGGATTTTCTAATGGATAATTTGTTACGGAGCTAGCAGCGTTTGTGGATAGTAGTTGGTAGTGTTTGGAGTTGGTGTCGAGAGAGACTATGATGTAGTTGATACGATATCGTGAGCCGTGTTATGGAAGTAGGTATAGTTGGTGGAGTGGTGTTAAGAGTTCATGTTTTATAGGTTGGGGTTTTGTTTTGAGTTTGTAGTTGCGTTGTGGTGTCTTAATCGAGCTAGTATGTTTGTCTTTATGTATGGGTTGAACTTTGGGGACGAAGTTCCTTTTTAAGGAGGGAAGACTGTAATACTACAGTTTTCTATGTCTATGGGTACTCTATTGAGTGGGGCTTACTCACGAGTAACTAAGTTGTTTCTACCAAACAGTGTTCTATCCGATGGGTACTCGATCGAGTAAGTGTGGCACTCGATCGAAGTAGGGTCACTCGATCGAGTATGTTACTTACTCGATCGAGTAAGTTACTTACTATGGTTGTTTAAGTCGAGGTTTTGTTAGTAACGCGTGATTGATATATTAAGCTTTCCGTCACTTTCTTCATCATTTGTACATTTTATAAAAACCTTTCAAGAGAGAAAAGAATTACGTTGTCTCGTCATTAAGCGTTACCATCAAATCCCCAAGGCTAGGAGTGTCGGATCATCTTATTCTTTACGCCATTGAGTTGATAGGTGTGAGGGTAAGATCCTTTCATAGTTTTTATGTTATTTCATTGAGTTTTGTTAAAACCCTAATTGGATAGATTTGGGGGTTTTTGGTTGATTTATATGTATGTGGTAGTAATTGAATGTATACATATTTATAGGAGAGGATTCGTTGAGAGAATTACGATTAGCTACTATATCGTACGTAGTGATTTCTTTTCAGGTAGGGTTTTCCCTACTTAGTGTTAATTACATAAGTGTGGTTGGTGATTCTGTTGTTCTTTGTATATCGTATTAGCATTGGATTCGATTTGGTGGTTGTTGATAGTGTAGTATAATTGTTGTTGTATAAGCGTTCACGTGATATTCGAGGTGCCTCCCTTTTGGCTGGGTGGAGTCACTTTGCGAAGAAGGGGGAGTGGCTTCACGCCTTGGTTCGCCTCGTGGAACCCGCCACGGGAGGGGATGTCACATTAAGTGAAACTTGGGTTTATCGCTCGGTGGTGATGAGCGGGGATTTGTGGATGGTGCGGTCCCCAGCGGCGGTGTGGAGTACTTGTTAGATGGGTACTGGCGGGACTACACACTTTAGTGTGTAGTCGATTGTGTGAGGGTGGAGATGGAGGCGGAGATTGGTTTGAGTTGTTTGTGTTCTGTTTCATTGTGGCTATTGTTTTTGTGTAATCGATCGACCCGTTTAAATGTTTTAAAAGTTGTGGTGATCCATTCGGGGTGTTTAGCGATTGTGAGCAGGTATGAGATGATGCGCATGGGATAGCTGGGATGAGTCATCACGTTGCAGTTTTAGAAGTCTTCCGCCGTGTCGAATATTTTGTAGTTGTTTAGTAGTTGACAGTTTTGAGAACCTTGTTTTTCCTTTTAACAGTTTTTGGGTTTGGCTTGTATCACTTAAAACTTTATTATCATTTAAATACGTTTCTTCATTGTCATTTGATTATCATTGCCTCGGGTAACCGAGATGGTGACGTTCTTATACCTTAAGTGGTCCTGGTAAGGCACTTGGAGTATGGGGGTGCTACACGTGTATACTAGGGTGAGTTGTGCTCAATTTTTATACCGTATTATACCTCATCTTAAGACCGTCTTATACATAGTTGTATTGGTGTATTGGGTGTTAGATGGGAATATGTATATTGTAGGTGTCGTGTGTGGTGATGGTATGTGTTTCGGGTAACCAGCAATAGCAGCAAAGTTGATCGACTTTGGGGGTTGTCGATCGACCAACAAGGGGACTGACTTGCTGAACTAGTGATACCATTTGATTCGTAAAGCATGATGGTTCTGAATGCTGCTGAAACGAAGCCGAGGCCTTTCATCATTCTGGTTGTTTTCAATATCCTAAGCTACTTCTATGTTGCTCCTAGAATATGACTATAAAGCTGCGTGCAGTGTTAGAAACTGTCACTGTTTTGGCTGAGTAATGAGGCTGTTTTAGCCGTGTGTAAGGGCGGTTTGAGGACTTGTTTTAGAGATGTCCAAAATAGGTTCACCTGAGTTTTGTCGGGGCTTTGGGTAGAATTTAAGGCGACCTTACTTGATTATTTACGTATTATGATTTAATTAGAAAAGTTTTTAATTAAGCAATTTTGTTTACACCATCTTATACAATTGGACTAGTTAGTAATCGTATTGTATTGGTTGATATGTTTCAGTGACAGATTTGTTGAAGAAGCTTTTTAATTGCTTGGATTACATAGCTTGGAATTGCTAAAAGGTAGGCTAGCTACTCAACATTTGTATGCGGGGTTTCTTATGTGATTTACTTGCCATGAACGCTTATTAGCTGTGTTGGATGTGGTTCGTTGTCAGCTTATATTGGATGTGGCCGTATATTGGGCGGTGTTTGCTAAATATTGTTGCTGAGCTTATTTGGCATGTTTATATCATAAGGTGGCATTTTATTCTTTTTTTTAATCATGAATTGGCATATTACATTGATTTCAAATGGAACTTGGTATTGTGAAAGATCTTATAATTAGCATTTATATTGTGGCTTGGCTTATTTATTGCTAAATATTACAGTTGGCTCGGTTTGGCATTGACCCTGGTACTATTTAGCAACGTGGTTACGAGATGAGATGAGTTTGTATAGGCTAGGCACGAGGATGTGGAACAGCCATGGACCTTGAACGTATAGGACAGGCAGGGCACGATGTAATGATTTAGCCCTGGACCTGGCGTGGGTTGTCCATATGTTGTGGTTGAGCTCAGGCTGAGAGCATTGACAACAGACTACTTGTGACTTATTATTGAGACAGTGACATAGGGACTTGACATTTACTTCCATTTGTTTTAGTTACATATTGT
>NW_027413793.1:1577500-1747500 GCF_048544455.1 Silene latifolia
CACATGTGTTTCAAAATCCGTTCCCATCCTTCATCAACACTTTCGCTCATACGGAAGACCATAATGTACAATCATGTAAATGACCACTATGCAACACATAATTTGTATTTTTTTCATCTTACTTTTACACAACAAAATAAAATCATGTCGATTAACACACATCAACAAGATTAACACACCATTTTTGTCATCGATCCACTCATGTCAAATTAACGGTTTCCAAATTCCATTTAATTGCAAAATGTTACACCAAATAATCAAACGTAAACAATCACAAAAGATCAGCCATGTAAGGTCAACATGCTTATCCAAGCATAAGTGAACTAATATAAACCGCGAAATCAGGGTACACGCTCAATAATCGGTCAAATATCAACAAAACAAGGGTCACAGCAGGCCACGCGGTCGAGTGTAAGAGGTCACTCGGTCGAGTAGGCGAGCACTCGGTTGAGTGCATGGTGCACTTGGTCGAGTGTCACCTGGGCAGAATGTTTTCATTCTCAACTCGGTCCCAAACTTTCCTATTTCATCACACAAATGCTAATACACTCTGATGGTGTCTAATACACCATCAAATAACCAAATTTAAACACAAATTCTTGGCCTTATTGCCATCATTATTACACTGTTAAGATGAACTATCCGAGCATACTACCGACATGACATACTATTTCATGGACATGGCCTAACCACTCATTATTCTCAAGGAATAATAACAACATCACCCCTCAAATGGATAGTACCACAAGAGCACTATGTATACCAAGGACCGTTTACCTAACGATTCGGAGGCAACTTCTCATAGGATCGGATTCTCACACAACCACTTTCACACTTATACACACCTACTCAAATTAAACGTTTACACTCTATAACACGAATGATAAACTACCTCAATAATATGACTGGATTCTCAAGCAGTACATGCCACACTCCCATTCTCATGACCGCGAAAACCAAACTTGGTAATACTAAGTCCACCATCATATACCTCAATTATTCATCAACCAATAGTTTCCAAGTCACGCTCAATAAAAACATCCCTCAACATGCAACTCAAGCATCCTTCACTATCTATAAGTTCAAAGACTTGACAAATATCAAACCTAGATTACACATCACTCATTATCCACAATTTACCTCATACGCTTATCTTATTCAATTTGAGACACCTTACGCAAGCTAAAGTCAACTTCATCTACTCCTAATCTCCAAACATGATTCATATACAAAATCACAACTCAACTTCTCATTTTAATCTACTAAACACACCCATAATTTTGGATCACAAAATAATACTTTCCAAAACTTTGGATGACTACTTAGCATAAAAGATTCCTTTCTCAAAAGTCAATTTCCTCATTCACAATACCTACATCACCACTTTATCGAATCAAAATTTTGACCAAGACACCTTCATTCATCAAATAACTTTCTCTCTTTCACGACATCATATACCTACTGTAACATCCCCATTTATTTAAAAGCCTTTACAAGGCATTCCTAGACAAATGAAAGTGTTACCGTCTCAGTTGCCTGAGGCAGTGATTACAAAGGTAAATGAAACCAAAGTACTTTAAATAAATATAACGTTAAATGACCTTATTACATTGTTCCAAAATAAATAGTTGTAATTAATTATAATAAAGCTATTGCGGAAACTAAATAAACCGAATAATAAATAATGATTGTTCATTCTAGGTGATCTAGACTGCTAAGTAAATCCCAATGCTTCACGCCCTTCAGCTCGCCCTTAAGCCAGCTCTATTACCTGAAATCAATCTGCTACCCAATAATTGGTTCATCACAGGTGTTTAACGAATACACGGTAAATCAAATGGTTGAGTAGGAATATCTAAACAATAGGAATAAACACAATAATAAAGCAATTAAATATGGAAACGCTCAAATCCTGTTCACAACTCCGAACACCCATATGTACTCCGAACACCCATATATACTCCGAACACCCATATCAATACTCTGAACACCTATTTATACTCCGAACACCCATATCAATATATATATCCTGCCACCTCTGGACCGGGTCTTCATACAACAACAATACAAAAGTATGCAACATGGATAATAATTAATCAATGGATTAACAATTCTTGACAATAATCATCCAACAACCAATATTCGATTCCAAATAACATCCAAATCTTAATATCACAAAAGCACATTCAAGTTGAGTTGATAACCTACCTTAACAACTATAATCCAATAACGCAGTCCAAAGAATAACAATCAAAAGTACTCCACTTCAAATCCGTCACCTAAATACAATATTATAATTTAATTATTAATTATTCGATTCACTATTACAATTTAACCAATTATAATTTAATTACATTAATTATATTCCCGTATAATTTATTATTCAAAAACCCGTTTAAGTATACAACCCAATCACCCATTAAAAACTCGTCACAACCAACCCACTAAACCCACGTAAAACACGGTTGAAACCGTATTCAACCACCACCCTTAACCCGCTATTACCGACACCACCAATACACCCCTAACGTCACTCAACCCAGCCACCGCTAGCATGTAACATGACGCTTCCAAATAGCCCCCAAACACCAGCCAAACCACCCCCGACAACCTACAAAAAACACGCCCTAACCTCCTCTTACCCGACATCGACAACAACACCAACCAATACTCAGAACCTTTAAACCACCACCACCCACAACCAGTGGCCACCACCGTGGTCTCCCTAGACCCACGGTGGTTCCACTAATCGTCGCAAATCCCCGGGTCAGTCCACAGCCAAGATACAACAACCCACAACTCGGTTTCAACACAAATACCACACAATAACCAAGAAATACACAAACCCGACAACCACCGGTCAATCCACCACCTGTAACCACCCCGTCACCACCCTTTGTGTCGCCCAACCCCGACGAGTCCAACCACCCAAGTCATGTCGAGTCAAAACAAGGGTTATAAACCCGTGGTAAACCTCTCAGCAACCCTCTTTTAGACGCCCCAAACGCCACCCACGGTACTCAACGGCGGTCAAGGTTGGCCCTACTAAAGTCACGGTGGTCCACGACAGTTAATGAGGTCATCGGTGCAATTCACAGCAGCCCATACAGTGTACATACGATAATTTAATTGAATAGCGCGAGATAAATATATAATACGACGATCTTACCTTGAGATGAAAAACTTTTATGAAATCCTTCTCCTTTTCTCCCTTTAGATCTTTCTCCCTTGCCTTTGGTAAATTATTTCTGTTTTTATGATTGTATTTGATTATGAGGTAGGTAAGATTAGTTTATATAGTTGTAGGAAGGAAAGCAGGGAGGAAACTTCTTAATTTCCATTTCCCTTTATTATTAGTGTTTACTATTATTATTACGTATTATTAGTAATATTGTACAATACACTTCTGTCATACAATCCCATATCACATGAGTCACACGTGTGCCACACGTGAGTTCAACAATTCCCGACTCACTATTATTTAATTATTTTATTCCCGTCTTACAACTTAATTATCAAATTTATATAATCATTAAATACCTTTTAAAACCCATTTTAATATAATTCTACTGTCTTAAATACGGGGTATTACACTCTTCCCTCCTTCAAAATAACTTCGTCCCCGAAGTTCACCCAAAACATCCAAAAAGCCGAAATACTAAATGAAATCATTCCAAATTAAACTCCTTATGAGGTACTTTTGTTATCAAATTATCATAAAAATGTCGTAAAATACGAGATGTTACATCCTACCCCCCTAAAAAAAAGGGTTACGTCCCCGTAACTACGTACTTAAACAAAAAGACTAGGATACTTGTCTCGCATTGCAGCTTTATCTTCCCATATAGCTTCTTCCACTTGATCATTAGACCATAAAACTTTCACCAATGTTGCCTCACCATTACGACTCTTTCTCACCTTTCTATCCAAGATTTCCTTACGCTCCTCAACATAAGACAACTGCTCATAAATCTCAATATGCTCAGGCTCTAGTACATGAGTAGGATCACTCACATACTTCCTCAATTGTGAAACATGAAACACATTATGGAGCCTATCCAAAGCTAGAGGTAGTGCTAAATGGTAAGCTACCACTCCAACTCTGTCTAATATCTCATATGGCTTAATATACTTCTGACTCAGCTTCCCTTTCTTCAAAAATCTCATCACTCCCCTCATCGGAGATACTTTCAAGAACACTTTATCTCCCACAGCAAATTCTATATCACTTCTCTTCAAATCTGCATAGCTTTTCTGTCTATCCTGCGCCGCACGCATCTTCTAACGAATAATGTGCACCCGCTCCACCATTTCCTATATCATCTTAGGTCCTAACACAACCGCATCTGCTCCGTCATCCTAACACACTGGACTCCTGCACTTCCTTCCATAAAATGCTTTAAAAGGTGCCATGCCAATACTAGCATGGTAACTGTTATTATAAGAAAACTCAATCAAATCCAACCTCTCCTCCCATGATCCACCAAACTCCATCACACAAGCTCTTAACATATATATCTTCCAATGTTTGAGTAGTCCTCTCAGTCTGACCATCCGTAGCTGGATGGAATTTTGTACTCATCTTCAACTGAGTCCCCAGCAAAGATTGCAATTCCTACCAGAACTTAGATATAAAACTTGAATCACGATCAGAAGTAATATCCTTAGGCACACCATGAAGCTTCACCACATTCTTGACATAAGCTTTAGCCAACTCAGCTTTACTCCAAGTATCTTTCATAGGAATGAAGTGAGCTGACTTAGTCAATCGATCCTCAATAACCCATATAATATTATTCCCATTCTGAGTCCTAGGCAACCCTACAATGAAGTCCATCGAATGTTCTCCCACTTCCACTCAGGCACATCCAAGGATTGAAATTTACCTTGTGGTCTCTTATGCTCTCCCTTTACTCGTTGACAAACCAAGTATCTTTCCACGAACTCAGCAACCTCTTTCTTCATCTTAGGCCACAAGAAAGTCTTCTTCAAATCTTTATATAGCTTATCTCCTCCAGGATGAACAGAATATGGAGTAGAATGAGCTTAAGTTAAAATATTTCTTTTTAATTCTTCATCATCAGGTATACACCATCTCCCATCAAATTTCAAACTACCATCATCGATCACAGAGAACCGTTTCCTCACTTCATTCTCCACGGCATCACTCAGGGTCTCCCACCATCGTGTCACTCGTGCATCTCCCGCTTGCTTCTCCCTGATCTCAACGTACAACTCCGACTCAATGGTTAAATCTCCAATTGTATCTCCCTTCTTAATCATAGAAATGCCCATCTTCTCCACATCTTCATGCAATCTCACCCTAGACATAGCAGTACACAAAGCATGGACAGATTTCCAACTTAGTGCATTTGCCACCATATTAGCCTTCTCTTTATGATAAATTATCTCCATTTCATAATCTCCAATCAACTCTATCCACCTCCTCTGTCTCATATTTAGCTCCTTCTGAGTATAAATGTACTTCAAGCACTTTTGATCAGAAAATACCTTAAAAGTAGCACCATAAAGGTAATGGCGCCACAGTTTCAAGCCAAATACCACTGCTCCCAATTCCAGATCATGAGTTGGATAATTTGCTTCATACTGTTTCAGCTGTCTCGAGGCATAAACTATCACTTTACCATTCTGCATAAGTACACATCCCAATCCATTCTTCGAAGCATATGTATAAACTTAAAAATTCTCACTCCCTTCAGGTAAGGCAAGAATAAGAGCTGGAGTCAAGCGCTCCTTCAAGGTTAGGAATGTCGTCTCACAACTCTTATACCACTGGAACTTATTCTCCTTCTTCATCAAAATAGTCAAAGGCTTAGCTATTTTTGAGAAGTCTTTTACAAACCTTCTATAATAGCCAGCCAACCCCAGAAAACTTCTAATATCTCCCACATTATTTGGTCTTTCCCACTAGGACACCGCCTCAATGTTGCTTGGATCCACCAAAACTCCCTTCTTAGACACTACATGCCCCAGAAAGGCAACTTTCTCCAACCAAAATTCACACTTACTCAGCTTAGCATAAAGGCTTTTCTCCTTCTAGGTCTACAATACAATCCTCAAATGCTTCTCATGCTTTTCCTTATCCTTAGAATACACCAGGATATCATCGATAAAGACAACTACAAACTGATTCAAATAGGGACTAAACACGCGGTTCATTAAGTCCATGAAGACCGCCGGTGTATTATTTAACCAAAATGGCATAACAACAAACTCGTAGTGTCCGTATCTAGTCCTGAATGCAGTCTTTGGAATATCTTCATTTTTAATTCTCAATTGATGGTATTCTGATCTCAAATCAATCTTAGAAAATATCTCAGCCCCACTCAACTGGTCAAATAAATCATCAATTCGAGGTAAATGGTACCGATTCTTTATGGTCACATTATTTAGCTCCATGTAATCAATACACTGCCTCATGCTCCCATCTTTATTCTTAACAAAAAACACAGGTGCTCGGCAAGGTGACACACTTGGTCTCACATAGCCCTTATTCAACAACTCCTCCAACTACTTTTAAAGTTCCTCTAACTCCTTAGGTCCCATCCTATAAGGTGCTTTAGAAATTGGTCTCACCCCAGGTTTTAAGTCAATGCCGAAATCAATATCCCTCTAAGGTGGTAACCCCGGAATCTCGTCTGGAAATACATCTTGAAAGTCTTGCACGACATGTATGGATGCCGCCCTTAGCACGTCCTCCCTTGTGTCCCTCACGTGACATAATATTAACTGTCCACCCTTCCTGAAACAAGATTTTAAGGTCATTGTTGAGATAAGTTTTATTTTTGGTTTAACTACAAATCCCTTATAAGACACTTTTATTCCCCCAGGTCCACTCAAGGTGACCTTCTTTTGATGACAATCTATAAAAGCTTTATATTTACCCAACCAATCCATCCCTAAGATTACCTCAAAACCAACCAAAGGAAATTAAATTAAGTTGGTAAAAAAGATAGGTTCCCCAATTTTAACCGACACATCTTTATACACACGATTCCAAGGTATGGAATCCCCCGAAGGTATGTCAACAAGGTCTCTTATCTCATCAAATACTTCTAATTTTAAATTCCTAGCATGCTCACATGAAATAAAAGAGTGGGTAGCTCCCGAATCAATTAAAACAAAGATAGGCTCAGAATTAACAAGAAAGGTACCCGTGACAACACGAGCATCCTCCTCAGCAGTGTCCTTTCCCATCATAAATAATTTCCCACTACTCTTAGCTCCACTCTGGCTAGCTGATGTTGACCTGTTCTGCTGATTCCCACCGTTCATTATTTTCTGAAAATTGCCACTTCCATTGCCTTGTTTATTGTTGATGCGATTCTTATTAGAATAATTGCTGCTCCTCTGATAGTTTCCACCTCCTGACCTCTAATTATAGTTCCCATAGCTCTGCATAGGAGTGCGAAAGCCTCCACTCTGGTTTCATTAACAAATCCCTTTTCCTAGCCTCCCACAACAACTCTACAATCAGCAATCTTATCACCCGTTTTCCCACATCTGAAACACGTGACACCGCTGCTTCCCATTGGCCCAATTTGGCCGAAGTGTCCACGGCCCACGCTCCCATTTGACCTATTATTCGAGAAATATGAACGGAATTGATTTATATTTTGCTTCTTATTCATAGCACTCTCACCTGCAGCCTGTCTTTCCTTTCTCACCTTTTCTTTCTTTTCTTCCTTGAGCATATATGCAATTCTCTAAGCGTGCCCAGCTCTTTGATATACATCATCCATGTTACCTGGCTGACCAGCTGCCAGCCTCTTCTTGATATTTGTGGTCAACCTCTTCTCGAATCTAAGTGCCAACATCTCATTAGTGAAGTTTAAATCTGCCACATACTTTGATAACTTCAAAAACCTGTTGTAGTAGGTTTCCACTATTATCTCATATGTCATCTTAAAAGAATCAAATTCTGATCTCATTCTGCTCCTAATATGCTACGGGAAAAACACAGCTCTCATAACCTTTTTGCATCCAGACCACTTCACATAATCACTTCCATTATTTGCAGCAACTTCTCTCACAACCTCTTTGCTACGAGTCCACCATAAACCAGCTTTTCGCCTTAGATAATAAGTGCCTGATCCACTTGCAACTCCGCCGGACTCTTTAGCAGCTCAAACAGATTGCCAATATCCCAGTAAAGATGGTTCACCTAACTCGGCATACTTCGTCGGATTGTGCCTCACAATTAAAGCACTCACGTTAGCTGGATCCTGAGCTGACCCTTTTGACTTTAATGCATTAGTCAAAGTTTCATTCATGGCAATAAGATGATCAACCTCCTCTTGACACATAGAAGTGGGTGTAGGCGTAGATGTAGCTTCATTCATGGCATGATTCTGATATAAAATAAAATGCAACACATAAGCTTCTGCTTAGGAATTTAGGCATAAAGTTTTTAAATACTATACCCGCAAACAAAACAACATGTGGTTGACTGTACTGGCCTAAGACCAGTTAACCACGTGACTCACCCACAGCCAAAGCCGTAATACCCCACCACGACTTAGCCGTCCACCACTTAGTCCATCGAATAAAACTTTATCGCTTTTATCATTAAATTACTACAACTAATCATGGTTCAAGGATCACATCAACATCATATCACAAGACATGATATTTCTAATTCATATAACATCCATTCATGTAGATTAGTAATTCATGCCATTAACTAATTCAAGCCAATATAAGTAAATTCATCCAAATAATCCAATTCATCACTTGATGCATATTATCATCCAATTTACAAAAATTCCCAACAAACATGCCATATTACACGGCCCTATGCCCAACATCGTCACATATTACTTACCTCAATCCGCGTCTTGCAACAAGGTTAGAAATTTATATCTTAAGACAAACAATTGACCTTTAAGACAGAAAATACTTTCTAATTACCCCACTCGTTCAATTTATCTCAAGGTGACAGGTTCAAAACTGGAAGGGCCAGAAGTTTGGTGTGAAGGGGCCTCTATTTCTCATCCCAAGCCTAAAGGAAGCTCCTAACAGTTTCTACTTGGGTTCATTTTAAATACGTCCTAAATTCATTGGGTTCATTTGTTTTAGGCATGAGGAACGTCGGCTCTAATACCACTTTGTAACACCCCCATTTATTTAAGAGCCTTTACTAGGCATTCCTAGATAAATGAAAAAGTTACCATCTCAGTTGCCCGAGGTAGTGATTACAAAGATAAACAAAACTACAGTACTATAAATAAATATAACGTTAAATGGCCTTATTACATTGTTCCAAAATAAATAACTGTAATTAATTAAAATACAACTGCAACGGAAACTAAATAAAACAAATAATAAATAATGATTGTCCATTCTGGGTTATCTAGAATGCTAAGTAAAAGCTAATGCCTCATGCTCTTCAGCCCCCTTTAAGCCAACTCTATTACCTGAAATCAATCTGCTCCCCAATAATTTCTTCATCACAGGTGTTTAACGAATACACTGTCAACCAAACGCTTGAGCCGTAATATCTAAACAACAGGAATAAACACAATAATAAAACAATTAAATATGCAAATGCTCAAATCCCGTTCACAACTCTGAACACCCATACATACTACGAACACCCATATTAATACTCCGAACATCCATTTATACTCCGGACACCTATATCAACATATATATATATATATATATATATATATATATATATATATATCCCACCACCCCTGGACCGGGTCTTCATACAACAACAATACAAAAGTATGCAACATGGATAATAATTAATCAATGGATTAACAATTCTTGCCAATAATCATCCAACAACCAATATTCGATTCCAAACAACATCCAAATCTTAAATATCACAAAAACACATTCAAGTTGAGTAGATAACCTACCTCAGCAGCTATAATCCAAAAACTCAGTCGAAAAATGTAATACCTGGTCATTGTGGAACCCGTACTTGGACCTTGAGACGCGCGAGAGGACCTTTAGACTCGATAAGAGATCACTCAGTAGGGAAGGATAGCCTTACTCTAGACCTAGGCTAGACCATGTGGAGCTGCAGCGGACCGAGTGGGTCCACTCGGTCGAGTGAAGAGTATACTCGACCGAGTGGACTCGGCACTCGGTTGAGTGACGTTGTTCAAAACACGTGATTAAACCCCTTCTTCTCTAACCCTAAAATCATTTCTATCTTCCTCCTTATCTCTCCAAACACTCTCCCTTCTCTCTAAACCCTCACAAACACCTACTACTTGGAATTCAAGCTTGGATTAAAAGATTTCCCACCTTCCTCTTCATCTCCTTCATCTAATAAGTAAAGATCTACCATTTTCTAGTCTTTTAAACCCTAACTTTTGGGGGATTTTTTTATGGGTAATTAATTAGTAATTAGTATGTATAATAGGGGTAATTAAGGGGTAAGAATAAGGGTTTTTGTAGTATATATTAGTATAGGATGTATTGTGATATTTATTATGTGATTTGTAAAGGATGAGACGGTTCCTTGAGACGGTTTCGGTCCGGATCCGAGTAGCTTGAGGAGATTGCTAAAAGGTAGGATAATCCTACTCGGTTTTAATAATGTGGTATTGTTTATATTGAGGTTGTAATTAGTCTCACATAATTAGGGCATTTGCATTATAACATGCTTAGTTGGTCATTGCATCATTAAGAGGATGATTATGATATGTTAGGTTGTATTTCATGTTTTGGTTATTATCATATATGTTGAGGATGTATTGTTGTTTAGGAGACGTAAGATGGTTAGGAGACTGTCTTACGCTTAAGTCACCTCTTGGAGCTTCCCACTCCAAGAGGGACGTGCACATTAATGGCTTGAGTCACGGAGAGACTCATGTGGTTGAGACACAACGTCTTGCAGGGGATACGGTTGGCTTTTGGACCCGGTACGTCTGGGCATATCCCGGTACCTTTTTGTGGTTGTTAGTATGTCTGGGCGTGTCCCAGTACCTGTGGTTTTAGGTATGTTTGGGCGTGTCTCGGTACCGTGGTGGTGGTGGCTGTTTGATAGCGTGTCATTCATATCATAGTTTTGTTGCTTATTCACACACTTGAGTCGTGTCACACTTTATTCATTTATTGAAACTGACGTTTGTGTATCTGTGTAAATGTCACCAATTTCCGCGGTGGCCTGTATCGATCCATATGATATTTCTGATCATATGTGGAGAAAGTTGAGTACAGGTGGTTTTGGTGTCAAGCGGGAGACGGGATGCGCTTTGGACTTGGAGTCGAGTACTTGGATAGTGATAGATAACATAGATAGTAGTCATGATTTGTATTCTTTTATTCATTCATTTATGATTATGTAATTTACTAAACCTATCATTTATAATAAATGTTTCTTGATTGTATGTCCGATTCACCGCCTCAGGAAACCGAGATGGTAACATCTCTTAATTACCTTGGCTGGATAAGAAGGGGGTGTTACAAAGTGGTATCAGAGCGACAATTTTGGAACCTAAAACCAATGACCCAAAACTGAATCTAGGAGAGTCTAAGTAAAATGAACCCAACATGAGTACAATAGGAGATCGGTTTTGGATGAGTAGGTGCCCCTGATATCAAAACTGGTGCCTATTGTCTTGGTTGATCACTACCTGGGTGGTTATGAGTATGGACAATGCTATTTGGAATGTTGTATGGTTGCCTGAATGTGTGATTAGTATTAAGCTTCTTGTATGATGTAATTGTTTTCAATGATGTGTGAATGTGTATAGAAGTTGAATGCTTGGATTGATGTGAATAGAATGCTCGAGAATGGCTAACATGTGTTGGTATATGGATAATGGTTTCATTCTTTACATTACATTGTGTGTTATTTAATGCCTATTAGTGTCATCGATCATGAATGATTGTAATGGATGTTGGTAGGGTAACTACTACTGCTACGGTAACGTACCGAAGACGGTAAGTAGGACGACGTATGGACTAACACGGGTGAGTCACCGGTAGCCGGGGGACTCCCAAAACTTCTCTTTGTATTGCAGGGACTTCATCATTTTAATACGACTCGAAATTTCAAGCCAT
Source organism: Silene latifolia (assembly GCF_048544455.1). Taxonomy (NCBI): domain Eukaryota; kingdom Viridiplantae; phylum Streptophyta; class Magnoliopsida; order Caryophyllales; family Caryophyllaceae; genus Silene; species Silene latifolia. The sequence goes on from NW_027413793.1 coordinate 1,589,549, forward strand.
AAGCAGTCACTCTAACGAGTACGAGTCCACACTCGGCTGAGTACAGTCCACTCGATCGAGTGGACCATGACACTAGACCGAGTGGGCCAATTTCCAGAAGCTGGAAACAATATGTAAAATAGGCCACTCGACCGAGTGAAAATTTCACTCGATCGAGCGAAAATTTAACTCGACCGAGTGAACTCGCCACTCGACCGAGTGGAGCTGGACTGGGAATTACACGAGTTCAACCCCATTTATTCACTTCTTATCTTCTTCATTCTTTCTTTTCATCTCACAACAACCACTCCAAAACTCACTAAAAATCATTTTAGCAACTCCATTCTAATCCTTTGGTGCCTGGGATTAAGATTCTTGCTTCATTTCAATTCTTTAATTCCTACCATTTCACCAACGCAAGTGATTATCATTCTCTTAATTTTTCCCCAAATCGATTTTATTAAGATCTACACTAATTCACTCAAGTTATGAATTATTGGTGTTAGGTTCATATACCTATTATTAGACATTTCTAATAGTGATCTAATTAACATTTTAACTTAGTCATTGAAGATCTAGTGCATGCATAACAAAAGAATAAGAAAAATGGTTTTCTTACATTGAGAAAGGCACGAAATGGGCACAAGTAAGGTCTCCTACCCTCACTTGTTCTTGAGCTATAATGCAAGTGGATGATCCTCCAACAAATCTCAAATGCAGAGATCCTCCTCAATGTTGCACCCAAGACAAAAACCCCTTAATACTAATATATTAATTAACTAGATTAATATACTAGTTGTCCTTAAAGATTCTAATAATATTTGTATTACTAAGCTAGTAATAATATAATGTGATATTAGAATTTGGTTGAACAATTTGAGATCTAAAACTAATTTTAGAGATGTGTGAGAATGATCATATAAAAATGTTAACATTTCATTAGAGAAAAAATGAGAACACTTTTCTCATTATATGGAGGGGGTGCCGGTTTGGGGAGGTGAAGAAGGCCAATGCATGGCCTTCACCTTTTGCTTTTTTTCTTCTCAAAATGATAGGTATGCAAGGCTAGTTTTTAGGTAATGATTGTGTCTAATTTTAACAATTAAAATAAAACACCCACTAACCCCAAAACCCTCCAATTTTTCGGTCCATCCATAAAATGGACATCCATTTTATGTTTGTCAATTTGTCATTTGTAATATGGTCATACAATATGTAACATATAGCATGTAACATGTTATTAATAAATTTAATGCATATTTAACAATTAAATATCATTATATAAATTAATTAAATCACAAATAACAAATTGTCTAGTAATTCATTATTACATGGCATAAAACGGGTCATATTAATATAATTCACAATATTTTGCAATTATAATTAACCATTCATTCTTATCTCTATTGTTTCATAAACAATAATAAAATTTTAGTAATACAAACATTTTAATTACTAAAATGAATCTTATTTAATCGAATTACAATAAGATATAAACATTCTCACTCACAAAACAAATTGTTCAATTTTAAGGAGTTAATTAACTTGTATCGATATACAATTAATTAACTTATCTATTAAGGGAATTGTCCTATAGGTGTGACCTTAAGGGATCAACTGATCACCACCGTCAAACGACAGTAATGTCAAACTATAGTTAGCCAATAATTACCGATTAATATTGATCAGTTGACTATATAATTGAATCATCCCTTGCGTATTCTTATCATGAGATTTAAACATGTGATCTCACTATTGTTGAGGACACTTACTCCAACAATCTCCCACTTGTCCAAGACAAGTGTGCGTCACCAATTCTCTTGTCCTATTACAATCTTCCACTCAATGCAAGGTGTCTTGCTGGTCGTACTTGCATTTTATCATATCTTGAGTGGTTTCCTCGAGCTGTAGAGTAACTGTCTGACCGGAATTATCTACCGTAGATAACTTCCGAGCGTGGCCACGCATTACAGTTCACTACTCCTTAAGTGGCCTTGAGATTTTAAATAACCCTGACAAAGGGGTGGACAATTCCTATCGCACTATTCCCTTCGTATAGCCACAGTTCATCATGACCCAAAATATACTCATTTGATTTCAGTTACAATAGTCGTAGAGTATAAATCAAAGCCAATCAGAAACTTGTGCCAACTTGGGCGAATAGTCTCTAGTCAAAAGAATTAACTCATAAGAATAGTATAGTAGCTCTCGCCACGACCAGGCTTTATGAATTTCCAGAACTCTATAAGCGGTCGCTGCCCGACAGAGTGTCCCATACAGTCTGTCTATGTGATCGACTAGTCATCCCAATATGACCCTATGACACTTGAACTTGCCATCAATCGCATCACATTCTAGTCACTTCGAGCCGTCACCTCCTATAAGTAACTAGGGGCGAATACTATGTTAATCCAGTTCACTTTAATAGGGTTCAACATTGTCTCAACAACCAATTTGGATATAACAAAGTAGTAAATAAATGAGTTTATATAATGAAACTCAAACGATAAATGCGATTATCATATATGAGTAAACCAAAAACAAAGTTTTTGATTTCATCTCTTATAATCTAAAATAAACATGGCACGCGTTTAAGACCCATAGAAATAACACGTTTGTCATGCTTAGCCTGCAGTAAAGGCTTGGTTAAAGGATCAGCGATGTTATCATCTGTCCCAACCTTACAAATCGCTATTTCCGTGCTTTCGATGAAATCTCTAATTAGATGAAATTTTCTAAGTACGTGTCTAGACTTATTACTAGACTTGGGCTCTTTAGCTTGAAAGATAGCCCCACTATTACCACAGAAGATCGTGATAGAATCTTTGGCGGTAGGAACTATCCTTAGCCCCTCCAAAAATTGCCTAATCCACACGGCTTCCTTGGCAGCTTCAGATGCTGCAATGTACTCAGCCTCCATTGTAGAATCTGCAACGACCGACTCTTTGAAGCTCCTCCAGCTAACCGCACCACCATTAATCATGAAAACAAAGCCAGCCTGGGATTTCAAATCATCCCTATCAGTTTGAAAGCTCGAGTCAGTGTAACCCTTCACACTTAGCTCAGAATCTCCTCCAAACACCAAGAATGAACCCTTAGTCCTTTTCATGTACTTAAGGATATTCTTGACGGCTATCCAGTGACTTTCACCTGGATTGGCTTGATATATTCTTGTCATGCTCAAAGCATACGATACATCGGGACGAGTGCATATCATAGCATACATGATTGATCCAATGGCGGAAGCATAAGGGATCAATTTCATGCGTTCAACATCTTCAGGTTCTGTGGGTGACTGAGACTTGCTCAATATAATCCCACTACCCATTGGAACAAAACCCCTCTTAGAGTTATCCATGTTGAAACGTCGAACAACCTTATCAATATAAGACTCTTGACTTAGTGCCAATATCCTCTTAGTTCTATCTCTATAGATCCGGATACCCAATATGTGTTGTGCCTCTCCTAAATATTTCATCTGGAAGTGATTCCCTAGCCACCCCTTTACAGAGGTAAGCATTGGTATATCATTACCAATGAGTAGTATGTCGTCTACATACAATATTAGGAAGATGACTTTGCTCCCACTAAGCTTCATGTATAAACATGGTTCTTCGACACTTCGAGTGAAACCATTCTCTTTTATTACATGATCAAAATGATGATTCCAACTTCTTGATGCTTGCTTAAGACCATAGATGGATCTCTTAAGTTTGCATACCATGTTAGGATTTTTAGAATGTACAAAACCCTCAGGTTGTGTCATGTACACTTCCTCCTCTAAATACCCATTTAGGAAGGCGGTTTTGACATCCATTTGCCTTATTTCATAAACATGAAATGCGGCAATTCGTAACATAATCCGAATAGATCTAAGCATGGCTACGGGGGCAAAGGTTTTGTCATAGTGTAAACCATGAACTTGGGTGAAACCTTTTGCAACTAACCTCGCTTTGTAGACCTCATCATGCACTTCTATACCATTCTTTACCTTAAGATCCATTTGCATTGAAGAGGTCTCACATCTTTAGGCAAATCAACCAAGTCCCGCACTTGGTTTTCATGCATAGAATTTATTTCGTATTGCATGGCCTCTTGCCATAAAGTTGAATTCGGACTAGAAATTGCAGCTTTGTAGGTTGCGGGATTGTCACTTTCCAAAAGTAAGACGTCCAAATCGTCATCCATCTCGATGATACCCACGTATCTATCGGGTTGGTGACTAACTCTACCTGACCTCCTAGGTTCGAAAGGAACAACAACTTGATTAGACGAAGAAGGAACATCTTCTTGCGCCTCTTCTCTAGTTTGTGGTTCTTGAACTTCATCAAGTTCAAATTTTCTCCCACTCTGTCTCCTAGAAATGTAATCCAATTCTAGAAAGACAGCCTCATAAGCCACAAACACTTTGTTCTCATGACGGTTGTAGAAGTAATATCCACGAGTGTTCTTTGGATAACCTACAAAGTAGCACTTATCAGATTTGGGTGCTAGCTTATCGTAAACTTGTTCTTGACATAAGCATCACAACCCCAAATTTTTATATATGATAAGTTTGGGACTTTTCCCTTCCATATCTCATATGGTGTCGTATCTGCAGCTTTTGTTGGACTTTGGTTTAATGATATTATGGCCTGTCTGAATCGCAAAACCCCAAAACGAATCTGGTAGATCCGTTTGACTCATCATAGATCGAACCATATCTAGTAGGGTTCGATTTATCCTTTCGGCAACACCATTGAGTTGAGGTGTGCCAGGTGGAGTGAGTTGTGATACAATACCACAATCCTTTAAGTGAGAATTGAATTCATTGCTAAGATATTCTCCACCACGATCGGATCGTAATGCTTTAATCTTTTTGTTCGATTGGTTCTCTACTTCCTTTTGAAATTCTTTAAATTTCTTAAATACTTCACTTTTATATTTGATTAAGTAAACATACCCATATCTACTTAAATCAGCGGTAAAAGTGATGAAGTAGTCATAGTTTCCCCTACCGGTGATACTCATTGGACCACATACATCGGTATATATTAGTCCCAATAAATCACTTGCTTGTGTCCCTTTACCACTAAAGGGGGCACGAATCATTTTGACAAGGAGACAAGATTCGCATACTCTAGATGATTGGAAATCAAATGGTCTAATAATTCCAGCCGACACTAGTCTTTTAATGCGTTTCTCATTTATGTGACCTAATCGACAATGCAAAATGTACGATTCATTTTGGGTCACTTGTTTTGAGTGTTTTGGAGTGTATGTTATAGATATCTTTGCTTGAGTCAAAAGTTTCAAGAACATAAATGCCATTAATTGAAGTGCCTTTGCCTATGACCAATTTATTTCTAGAAATTACACAACCATTGTTCTTAATAGCAAAAGAAAAACCTTCCACGTCTAACATGGCAACGAAAACGATGTTCTTAGATAAAGAAGGTACAAAATAACAATTATGTAAGTACAACTCAAAGCCATTAGCTAAAACAAGTACATAAGTCCCTCTTGAAGTGGAGGCTACCTTAGCTCCATTTCCTAGTCAGAGATCCACATCACCCTTGTGGGAAATAAATCTGTATACTTCCCTTAAACTTGAAGGATTATAACGATTTAATAAAGATGATCAATGGTTATAAAATAAAATACATAAACAAAAGTAAAGGATTCAGAAATAACCTTTGGTCATAGCAAATATGGCCTAAGAACAATATCAAAATTGATATTCTCCTATTAGTTGCACCCAAGACGATCTGAGATATGCCCTTTAATTATGCTAGAAATCAATCTAAAATTTTCTGTAAAATTTAATTGTCTTTGTGTTCTTGTGATGAGAAAAGGAGGCTAGGTCAAGAAAAAGCATTAGGGTAGAAATAATTCTCTCCCTTTCTTTTTATACAGACCAAAACTTTAGAGTCAATTAGGAAAAGGAAAACTTTCCCTAATTTCGGCCAAGTGAACCGAAATAAGGAGTATTTTTCTCCTTATTTTGGTCTTTCCAAAAATATATAAAGTGTGTTAAATTGTCATCTAGTGAGGATCGAACCCATGACCTCTTGGCTTGTGTACCCTCACTATTACCACTATGACACATTCAACTTGTTGATATTAAATACAACTGATTATATTTAACTACGAATTAACAGATTAATTCGTCCAAACTAACCTTATATATATTTAATTTAAATATAACTTATTATATTTAATTTACGAATTGACAGTTAATTCGTCTCAACTTAATATTATTTAATTTTCATTAAATAATTATCTCATCAACACATTGACTAACTTTTTAGTCATTTTGGGCATCAATGTAATTATATTTCTATAACCACATTTCTCAAACACGTCCTATAGGTGTGATCTTTAGGGACCAGTTGATCACCGCCATCTGTATGATAATAACGTCAAACTTTCTAGCAAGCCAACCATTATTAGGTAAACGTTAATCAACTGATTAAATATACGAAGTATACCCTTGTGAACCTGTAAGAGATTTACAAATGTTATCACACTAATTTGTGGAGGACACAAGCTCCAACAAACTCCCACTTGTCCTCACAAGTGTATGTGCGATAACCGATTCTCATATCCTTTAAACTTTCTCCCACCCAATGTAAAACAATTTGCAAATCTGAATTCACAAAGGTCGTATTTTACAAGCGATCAGTATCAAGAGTGGTTTTCCCGACTAGAGAGTAACTTAACTGATAAATGAATCAACATTCGAGCATGGCCATGCATTTCAGTTACAACTCCTCGAGTGGCCCTGAGAAATAACTATACCTGATAAGGGTTGGATATTTTCCTCAACTCGAATCCTGCAGATGTAAGCACAGTATGAAATGACCCAGAAAAAATCTACTTAGCCCCAGTTACGGTAGACCGTGAGAAAGAAACCAAAGTCACCCAAAAACTGCCTTAATCTCAAGAGATAGTTGATAGTCAAAAGAATCGACTCTAGGAGCACAATGGATGTCCTATCCACGACCTGACACCGAATGTTATTAAACATTTAGGACTCCATTATGTTGTCACAAAAAGTTGTCCTACGAGGTATCGTCATAATCTCGTATCTTTGATCGATTAGTCAACCGTTTGACTTATGGCTCGTTGAACCCACCATCAATCGACTGCACAATATAATAGCCGGAGTTATCAGCTCACATTGGCGATTACGGACCAAAACAAATATAATGTAATTCAGTTCACTTTGTGGCGTTCAATGTTGTCAGTACAATCCACATGAAAAAACAAAATATTCTATATATAAAACGATGAAGTTATAAATAATATATGAAAAAGATAATGTATCAAATCCATAATCAAGTACTACAACTTAGGAACATGTTTAATTCCCATGGAATTAACATGCCCTACATGCTTATCATAATTCAACGGTTTGGTGAGAGGATCTGCGATGTTATCATCCGTCGCAATCTTGTCAATCACTATCTCTTCTTGCTCCACGTAATCACGGTTCAGGTGAGCCTTCCGAAGTACATGTCTAGATTTGTTGCTGGACTTTGGCTCCTTAGCCTGGAAGATGGCACCTCTATTGTCACAATAGATGGTGATCGGGTCATTCGAACTAGGAACTACCGAAAGCCCTTGTAAGAATTGACGCATCCATATCGCTTCCTTTGCTGCCCCCGAAGCGGCATAGTACTCGGATTCAGTAGTAGAATCTGCTACAACACTCTGTTTGGAACTCTTCCAGCTGACCGCAGCACCATTAAGAGTGAAGACGAACCCGGACTGAGATTTTGAATCATCTCGATCCGTTTGGAAGCTAGCATCTGCGTAACCGGTTGCGCATAGCTTAGTATCGCCTCCATAATTCAATACCCAATCCTTAGTCCTCCGTAGGTACTTGAGGATATTTTTTACTGCTATCCAGTGTGTTTCACCTGGAGTCTTTTGGTACCGACTCGTCATACTCAATGCATATGCCACGTCTGGACGTGTGCATATCATGGCATACATGATCGATCCTATTGCAGAAGCATAAGGAACACGACTCATGCGCTCAATACCTTCAGGCGTCGTGGGTGACTGAGACTTGCTCAACTGCATCCCAGTCGTCATAGGAAGGTTCCCCTTCTTGGAGTTGGTCATGCTGAACCTCTCAAGAACCTTATCTAAATAAGACACCTGACTAAGTGATAACGTCCTTCGTGATCTATCTCGGTAGATACGGATTCCCAGAATACGCTGTGCCTCACCCAGATCTTTCATCTGGAAATGGTTCTTCAACTATTCTTTAACCGAAGATAGGAGAGGAATGTCATTCCCAATCAAGAGTATGTCATCGACATACAATATTAAGAACACAATCTAGCTCCCACTCGACTTGATATATAAGCATGGTTCTTCGACCGATCGAGTGAAACCATACTCTTTTATCACTTGGTCGAAACGATGATTCCAACTCCGAGAAGCTTGCTTAAGTCCACAAATGGAACGCTTAAGCTTGCATACCTTCTTAGGATGTTTAGGATCTATGAAACCTTCGGGTTGCACCATGTATAACTCTTCCTCCAAATAACCGTTTAAGAAGGCGGTTTTCACATCCATTTGCAAATCTCATAATCATGAAATGCGGCAATCACTAAGATTATCCGAATGGAACGTAGCATGACTACAGGTGCAAAAATTTCATCATAATGCAATCCTTGCACTTTAGTGAAACCTTTTGCCACAAGTCGTGCCTTATAGATATCTGGTTGCGCGTCTACAGAATGCTTTATTTTGTAAAGCCATTTGCACTGTAGAGGTTTTACCTTATTAGGTAAATCAACTAGATCCCATATGTTATTCTCATACATGGAGTCCATCTCGGATTGCATGGCTTCGAGCCATAGCTTTGAGTCGGAACAGGCCATAGCACCTTTATAGGTTGCGGGTTCATTACTTTCTAGAAGTAAAATGTCAATCTCCTCGACCATACCAATGTATCTGTCCGGAGGATGAGAGTCTTTACCCGACCTCCTAGGTTCCTCAGGAATATTAACCGTATCATCAGTTGGAGGTACAGCTTCCTCCATCCGTTCCTCGGTTGTTGGTTCTGGAATCTCCGACAGCTCGAAGGTTCTATTACTCGACTTGTTCTCGAGAAATTCTTTCTCTAAGAATGTCGCACTGGCCGCAACAAAAACTCGATGTTCGGTTGGCGAATAGAAGTAATGACCAAATGTTCCTTTTGGATAACCTATAAAGTATATCTTGACCGATCGCGGGCCGAGCTTATCCTCGTGTCTCCACTTGACATAAGCCTCGCAGCCCCAAACTCAAATAAAGGACAAGTTAGGTACCGTTCCCTTCCATATTTCATATGGAGTCTTGTCGACAGCTTTAGACGGACTTCGGTTAAGTATAAGAGCGGCTGACAAAAGAGCATAACCCCATAATGATTCAGGCACTACTGTGTGACTCATCATGGATCGAACCATATCAAGTAAGGTTCGATTTCTCCGTTCGGACACACCATTTAATTGAAGTGTTCCAGGTGGAGTTAACTGTAGAGCGATTCCACAGTCTTTCAAGGTGTTGATCAAACTCATTTGAAAGATATTCGCCACCCCGATCTGAACGGAGTGCTTTAATCTTTCTACCATGTTGGTTCTGTACCCTATTCTGGTATTCCTTGAATTTCTCAAAGGACTCACTTTTATGCTTCATTAAGTAGACATATCCGTATCTACTCAAATCGTCCGTGAAAGTGATAAAATATCAATAGCCATCTCTAGCGGTAATTGACATAGGTCCACATACGTCCGTATGTATGAGTCCTAATAGGTCACTAGCGCGCATTCCAACACCTTTGAAGGAAATTCGAGTCATCTTGCCAATGAGACATGATTCACACGTGCCATATGCAGAAAATCCGAATGAGGGAATAGTCCCATTATCGACGAGTTTCTTTACGCGTTTCTCATTTATGTGTCCCATTCGACAATGCCATAGATAGGTTTGATCTTTGTCACCAACCTTTAATTTCTTATTATTCATGTGTAATACTTCCGTGGTTTGATCTAAGATATAAATTCCATTCATGGAAACTGCTTTGCCATAAATCATTTCATTAAAAGAGAAAATACAACTATTTTCCTTTATTGAAAATGTAAAACCGTCTTTAGCAAGTACGGAAACAGAAATAATATTCTTAGATAAACTGGGTACATAGTAACAGTTATTTAAAGATAACTCAAAACCACTAGGGAGTTGGATTACATATGTTCCCTTCGAGGCAACAGCAACTCGTGCTCCATTTCGATCGGGCGGTCCACATCACCTTTTTCGAGAGGTATGATGTTCTTTAGGCCCTGCAAATGATTACACAGATGAGAACCACAACCAGTATCTAGTACCAAAGTTCCGAAACTTGCATGGTTAATCTCAATCATATGAATATAAGATGACATACCAACAGGAACGACGCGGCCTGCCTTGATGTCCTCACGGTAGACGGGACAGTTCCTCCTCCAATGTCCAGTCTTGTGACAATGGTGGCACTCTATGTCACCGCCCTTGCTCTTTGTCTTGCCCTGTGAGCCACTAGTCTCACCAGGCGCACTCTTACCGTTTCCTGGCTTCTTAAACTTTGGCTTACCTACAGCTAGGTCGCCATGAGCCTTGCCCTTACCTTTACTCTTGTTGTGAATCGTGAGAACATCCTGCTTCATGCTCCCACTCAATTTCATATCCTTCTCGGTATGTACGAGAAGGAAGCGTAGCTCATGAGGACTCTTTTTCAAGTCATTCATTCGGTCAATGACAATGCTCTCACTGATTCTACAATTCAGTGTCTCCAGTTTCTCGACATTCTCAATCATGTGAAGAATGTGTGGGCTAACTGGTTGGCCCTTCTGGAGTTTCGCATCAAAGAAGCGACAGGTATGCTCATATGTAACGATTCTTGGTGCTTTTGAGAACTCGTTAGTGAGCGTAGTGAAAATCTTGTTTGCACTTTGGGCAATGAAGCGTCTCTGCAAATTGGTTTCCATTGCAAAGATGAGTACGTTCTTTATCGCACCTGCTTCCATAACGAAGTCACTATAAGCGAGTGACTCGTTGACTCCTGCATTTGGGCCTGGGTTGACCGGTATTGGCTCAGTTAAATACCTGAGCTTACCGTCGCAATGATGACATTCCGTAGTGCCGCCTCCCGGTCGCAAAGTTGGACCCATCATTCTTGATCGCGTGGGTGATTCATTTGGTCCATGAACACTTTTAGCCAGGATGAACGATCTAGTGTGGCACTATGCATTGGGATTGCGTTATTTCCAGCCATTTGTTGTAACAGTATTATTGATAATAAACGTGTTCTACACTGCGAAAGAAGAATAAAATAATAAGCATGTGCATCGTTTTAATTTTAAGTCTAATGAACTAATGTCATAACGCGAAGACTCAAAAATATTTATACAATTGACCTCCCTCAAGAATCATATAAATGACCCAAGACTCAATTCTCTGTAAATTTACAAGCTAACCTTTTAGCTAATTCTACCGTTAGAATTCTTGGTCGATAAATTTCTGTAAATACTATCTTTAGTCCATCATAATCACGAGAAACTCTTCGGACTATGATGTTGAGGTAAACTAAGTCAACACAACTACTTACCCAACGTAGAAGGGGTCATATTAGGCCTACCGACGAAGAAGGGATTCATAGATGTTTGCCCTTACAAAGACTAATCTCAATTTCCGTTTTAGAGGAAGATCCCATCAACTTTATTTAAATTCATTTTAAGTGAACTATAATCTAGCATGCGAGAATGATTAAACTAAAGTGATGGCTTAAAGTCTGTGACATCTGCATGTCCATGAAAACTAACATACAACCTATATGAGTCAATTTTCATGCATTTTAGTAGTAGGTGGTTTGGTTTTAGGCGGAATATGATGCAATTACTAGCATGTGAATGAAAAGCAATAAAATGAAAAACGTAAAAAAAGCAAAAAAGTCCTAGTGTGGCCTATCCTATCAAAATGAACAATAAATACAAGTTTGGAATCCATCCTTGGACCCGAGAAGCTTGTCTTGATGTTCCATCTTGATCCATGTAGCGGGAGTGAGCTTGAATCTTCATCTTTAGTCTTCTTTGAAATTACAATAAATAAAATTACATAATTGACCTATTAATTACATTCTAATTTCAAAAACCCAAAACTAAAATAAAGGAGATTCGAGATCTCATAATTACATAAAAATCATGTTTCCTTCATTACGAAAACATAATTGACTAAGGCCACACTAAGTATTAAATATTACAACCGATTGCAAAATTAAATACGTAAATAAAATTCATTCATTCGATTCATTCAACATAATTAAAAGCATCAACTAAAATAAATTAAACATACATAATACAATAGATTAATTATGTTGATTAATTTATCCAAACCACCTAATTAAATTAAATTAAGTGACAATTCCGCAATTTAATCACATTAGTTTCATTTCAATCCATATTAAACTTGTAATATGATTTCTATCCGTCAAAATTTTAAACCGCTTTAAAATAACTCGGTATCTTTAAATTGTGAACCGATTCACAATAACTAATTGGCCAAAAATAAAAAAAAAAACAAAAACCAATTAAAATTGGTTCGGCTGAAAAAATAAACAATTTTTTTTTTAACAGCTACTTCACGGCTGATCAAAAAAAAAAAACAGCCCCTTCCCCCTTTTTTTTATTCGGCAAAAAAAAAAAAAGAAAAAAAACTTTCCAAATTTTTTTCGGAAAAAGAACTTTCTTTTTTTTTTTTTTTTTTTTTTTTTTTTTTTCTGAATCGCAAAACCCCAAAACGAATCTGGTAGATCCGTTTGAATCATCATAGATCGAACCATATCTAGTAGGGTTCGATTTATCCTTTCGGCAACACCATTGAGTTGAGGTGTGCCAGGTGGAGTGAGTTGTGATACAATACCACAATCTTTTAAGTGAGAATTGAATTCATTGCTAAGATATTCTCCACCAGGATCGGATCGTAATGCTTTAATCTTTTTGTTCGATTGGTTCTCTACTTCCTTTTGAAATTCTTTAAATTTCTTAAATACTTCACTTTTATATTTGATTAAGTAAACATACCCATATCTACTTAAATCAGCGGTAAAAGTGATGAAGTAGTCATAATTTCCCCTACCGGTGATACTCATTGGACCACATACATCGGTATATATTAGTCCCAATAAATCACTTGCTCGTGTCCCTTTACCACTAAAGGGGGCACGAATCATTTTGGCAAGGAGACAAGATTCGCATACTCTATATGATGGGAAATCAAATGGTCTAATAATTCCAGTCGACACTAGTCTTTTAATGCGTTTCTCATTTATGTGACCTAATCGACAATGCAAAATGTACTGTACGATTCATTTTGGGTCACTTGTTTTGAGTGTTTTGGAGTGTATGTTATAGATATCTTTGCTTGAGTCAAAAGTTTCAAGAACATAAATGCCATTAATTGAAGTGCCTTTGCCTATGACCAATTTATTTCTAGAAATTACACAACCATTGTTCTTAATAGCAAAAGAAAAACCTTCCACGTCTAACATGGCAACGAAAACGATGTTCTTAGATAAAGAAGGTACAAAATAACAATTATGTAAGTACAACTCAAAGCCATTAGCTAAAACAAGTACATAAGTCCCTCTTGAAGTGGAGGCTACCTTAGCTCCATTTCCTAGTCAGAGATCCACATCACCCTTGTTTAGCTTTTTCACGTTTCTAAGCCCAATTAAATGATTAGAAAGGTGAGAACCACAACCGGTATCCAATACCCATGTTGAGGTGGAAGTATAATTTATATCAATAATAAAGATTTCGGAAGAGATATTACCAAGTGGAACGTCAAGTTCATCATTGATATCTCCCAAAAATATGGGGCAATTCCTCACCCAATGGCCCATGCCATGACAATAAAGGCATATATTATTGGTAGTCCCACTAGTCATTAAATTCCTATGGTTTGAATTAGACTTCTTACTTTTCTTCCTCCTTTTGAACTTTCTCTTCTTGATAGCAAGCTTTTTGCTAAAACTCCCACTAGCTTTATCATTTCTCCTTGCTTCCAATGACAAGGATCCCATGGTTTTAGTGAGGTTGTCTTCACAAGACTTATCCACTAAGTTGCTAGATATGATAGGAGGTGAGGAAGTAGTAATAAAGTTAAGACTTCCATCGGAACCAATGCCAAAATGAATTTCTCTAATTGTATCAAGGTTGTTTAGTGAGCAAATTTCGCCGAACGATCTGTGACATGATTCAATAGTGATCGGTGTTAATGAGTTGGATGAATCCATTACGGTAAAAGATAACTACAAACTGGATATGAAGGAAATTAATTAACATTTATCGTTATAATACTTGTAAACATTAAGACAAGTATAGCATTTATATAGTGACCTCTACCCAACTATACTAAATGATCCCGAGACCAAAAATTCATATTAACTTGGATGTGAGCAAACGGGCTCTCTACACCTTTACTAATATAACTTGGTGGGTTAACCCTCTTTAACGATTCTACAATTAGAACTCTCGGTCGATGAATTTACATTAAGTTCATCTTTAGCCCGAACCTCTTGCGGCTACGGTCGCAAATACCTTCGTTGAGATCAACCAAATTTTCGAAGTGTAATAACTATTTATTACCCCACTTACCCAACGTCAATTGAAGTACCCCGAAAAATCGTATTGTACCCCTTATGAAATTGAGATTCATGGGCTCCTACTATTTGGTAAGGCTAAGTCTCAATCTTTTAAAAGTGGAGGTCTTGTCAATTTATTATCTATCAATTTTTAAGTGAGCTAAAAAGTCGAATTGTCGATAATTATAATTGACACGGTCAAAGACTCGATATGATATGCATGTGTTGTTATGACGATTTGGCAATGCATGCAACATATTAAAAGAAATGCAAAGCAAAAAATAAATTCCTAGTATGGCCTTCCTAAAAATAGAAAATCAAATAATCTATTACAAATTCGGAAACCAACTCCTTTTGTCCCTTGAATCTTCAAGTGGCACGCCTCCCAAGAACACCGTCTTTGTCGAAACGCCTTTCTGAATGGCACCGTCTTGAAGGAACTCCGGAATTACAAATAATAATAAAATACATAGCTATTCCTATTATACATTTGTAATATGAAAAACTAGTAAAAATAAAAGTGATACGAGATCACATTAAATTACAACCGAATCAATATCCCCTTACATTACGGAAAATATCGATTAAAACTAAGGCCATACTAAGATAAAATTACATAATTTAAAATTACATAAATAAAATATGACATTCATCAATGAAATATGCAGCATTATAATATGTATCTATCATGCCAAGTTGTGTGCCAAATCGCCCTATTTAAACTTTTTTTTGAAGGGAGCCCTATTTAAACTTATATCGTACATATAACCCGGTTTTATGGAAATTCACAATTTTTAACTTAATAAAATCGCAAAATAATACTAAAATCTAATTTTAGTCCAAGTTAATTATCCTAACTTTCTTAGGACTCAAAAATTAGTCATTACTCAATTTTTGACAATAATTCAACTTGATATAATATTTATGCTTATTTTTTACCCTAAAATCACAAATTTTATGAAATAAATTCAAATTAAATTACAATAATTTCAAAATTTGAATTTTAAATTTTTGAATCCTCTGGAATATATCCATGACACTCATAATGTCAAAATTCTAGGTTAAAATTTTCGAATTTAATTCGAGAAAAATATAGTTGCGATTTATCGGTTTTATCAAATAAAACATCTAAAGCATATGAAAATTAATCTAATTAATGTTCCAGCTTTAGATCTGAAAAGTGGGATATAAATTCAACCTAAAATAATTTTCTCATGCCATGTAATTCGTTTTAGCTATTTTTGCCTAAATAGTCACTATTTATGTCATTTTTACACTAAAAATTCATAAATCATGCAAAATGAATCAAGTTCATATTAAATTTTACACACAATGACTAAAATGTGCATGTGACAACATATTAAAGTTTCATGACCTGTTTCAAAGTTTAACTATTTTTAACCATTTTACCTCCATTTATTCCATTTTTATCTCATAAAAATCAAAAATCATGCAAAATAAATAACATTTATACGAAATTTTACATACAATAAGTAACCAAATAAATTTTAAATACCATTTTACCCATTAAAATGTAATAAAATTACTAAAAATCATTTAAATAAGCTATAAAATACCATAAATCATCAAAATGACCTAAATAAATTTTAGGACCAGAATATACAACATGCAATATAATTTCGTGATATTATCTAATAAATCATAAATTATTAGTTTTATTTAAGTTACTTATAACTCGAAAAAACTATAAATCGATTATGCATGCAACATCTTATGCTCTGATACCAATTGTTAGGTTCATATGCCTATTATTAGACATTTTTAATATTGATCTAATTAACATTTTAATTTAGTCATTGAAGATCTAGTGCATGCATAACAAAAGAATAAGAAAAACGGTTTCCTTACAATGAGAAAGGCACGAAATGGGCACAAGTAAGATTAGATAATCAATATAAATGCTGGAAAAATTTAAAAAACGTACCTTAAAAGAGGAATTTTTTATAATTAGCTTATTTCTCATTTCTATAAAAATTGAATATATAACTACAAATGCCTTTTTAATTATCACCAATAATGAAGTGGCATAGTGGTTAGATAATTAATATAAATGCTGGAAGACCCAGGTTAGATTCCCCGTAGCTTTGTTTTGTTGAAATTTAATTTAATAAATAAACCTTTAT
Organism: Silene latifolia; assembly: GCF_048544455.1. Lineage (NCBI taxonomy): Eukaryota > Viridiplantae > Streptophyta > Magnoliopsida > Caryophyllales > Caryophyllaceae > Silene > Silene latifolia. Next base: position 1,606,325 of record NW_027413793.1, read on the forward strand.
TGTGTAAAATTTAACAAAATGTAACATGAGCCAAGAATCGAACACTAGACCTTTCATGATATATAGCGCACCTCTTACCAGTGAGTCACGATGAGTATTACAGTAACAAAATGCGCTAAATTAATTATTATCATCTACAGCTATGTCATGATATTGAGCCCCTTAAAGTCGGGGGCCCTGTGCGGCTGCACCGCTTGCACATGCCCAAAGTCGGCCCTGGTTCTTGAGCTATAATGCAAGTGGATGATCCTCTAACAAATCTCCAATGTAGAGATCCTCCTCAATGTTGCACCCAAGACAAAAACCCCTTAATACTAATATATTAATTAACTAGATTAATATACTAGTTGTCCTTAAAGATTCTAATAATATTTGTATTACTACTCTAGTAATAATATAATGTGATATTAGAATTTGGTTGAACAATTTGAGATCTAAAACTAATTTTAGAGATGTGTGAGAATGATCATATAAGAATGTTAACATTTCATTAGAGAAAAAATGAGAACACTTTTCTCATTATATGGAGGGGGTGCCGGTTTGGGGAGGTGAAGAAGGCCAATACATGGCCTTCACCTTTTGCTTTTTTTCTTCTCAAAATGATAGGTATGCAAAGCTAGTTTTTAGGTAATGATCGTGTCTAATTTTAACAATTAAAATAAAACACCCACTAACCCCAAAACCCTCCAATTTTTCGGTCCATCCATAAAATGGACATCCATTTTATGTTTGTCAATTTGTCATTTGTAATATGGTCATATAATATGTAACATGTAGCATGTAACATGTAATTAATCAATTTAATGCATATTTAACAATTAAATATCATTATATAAATTAATTAAATCACAAATAACAAATTTTCTAGTAATTCATAATGATATGACATAAAACGGGTCATGTTAATATAATTCACAACATTTTGCAATTATAATTAACCATTCATTCTTATCTCCATTGTTTCATAAACAATAATAAAAATTTAGTAATACAAACATGTTAATTACTAAAATGAATCTTATTTAATCGAATTATAATAAGATATAAACGTTCTCACTCACAAAACGAATTGTTCAATTTTAAGGATTTAATTAACTTGTATAGATATACAATTAATTAACTTATCTATTAAGGAAATTGTCCTATATGTGTGACCTTAAGGGATCAAATGATCACCACCGTCAAACGACAGTAATGTCAAACTCTAGTTAGCCAATCATTACCGATTAATGTTGATCGGTTGACTATATAATTGAATCATCCCTTGCGTATTCTTATCATGAGATTTAAACATGTGATCACACTATTGTTGAGGACACTTACTCCAATAATTGGCATACTTTTGTTCAATTCATGTTAGAACTTAGCATTCGACATCATTATTGTTGCTAAAAATAATTTTTTTATGTCAAAATAGTGGTCACCATCAAGGAACACGAAAATGCTTAATAATGAACTTATATGTGGGTTTTATGTGCTTATTGTTGGGTAGTTGAACAATAAAGGCCTAACCTTTGTTGTTATGGATGGATTTTGTTTGATATGTGAAAATTTCGTCTTAAAATTTCGAATTTTAGACAAGTCATGCCCAAATTTTGATTTTTCATGGGTAAAACTTGGTTTAATTACTTTATAAGGCTACCATCCTAATTGGTAATGTCGTATGTGGTCTCAAAACGAAATATTCTGTCTTGAAATTTGGGTGAAACCCTTAAAAGCTTCCTAAGTAGCCATGAACAACTTTGATTTCCGTCTTAAAAATGGTTTAAGAGTGTTAAAAAGCTAGGAATTTGATGGTTTTTATTATTACACCATGAGGTAAACAAGAAATTTTCATCTTAAAAGTGTAACTAATTTCTCCAAGATTTGACACTAACCATGCCGAAAACTTCATTTTTATGCTCACTACATGGTCAACTTATCCATGGTTATCTTAAATCTCAAATTTTAACGCCTTAGGAAGCTCCACATTCATAATTTTTCTGTCTTAAAGGCATTGAAAGTGTTGAAAATAAGCACTATAATTACCTGAATTTTTGATTTTTTTTTTTATCAAAACAACTCGTGTCCTAATTTTTCTCCTTGATAATTTACATTGATGTGTAATAACATATAACCTTTCATACTAGAGTCTCGAATCTTAAAATTTTAAGAGTTTCAAAATGAACGACTGTCACATTGGAATTTGGTTATGAATAAGGATGATGCTCATGTTTAAGGGTTATGTTTGGAGTCTCATGATGTCGGTAATATGGAAGATTTTAGTATGGGTTAAAACATAAGAACACTATATGAGAACTTCCTAAGAAGTTAACTATTAAATTGAGGAATTGAGAGAAAATTTCATCCATTTTCAAAGTTAGTTCCAAGTCTCATCTTCTCCTTCTATGTCTTGTGGTGTGATTTCTCTTATAGCAAGTCAAGGAACACGAGGAGAAACCGTGGGAGAAACAACCGCCTACATCAACCCGAACCGGCGGCACCACCCGCCATTACCGATTCGGGATACCCGGGGTTGGGGTTATAGTTTGAGAGCGAACCCCATAAGAATACCTTCTTAGCCCTCACCGAAAGACGTATGAACGCCACTAGGTGTGTATTGGAGAGTGCCTTAGAAGCCTTGTGGATAGAGGTGCAAGTGCATGACATTTTTAGTGTACTTGGCATGGAGGGATTGTATAATTTGGCGGAAATAAGCTACCGCAACCTTACCTTAGAATTCTTGAGCTCTTTCATATACAATCCAAAGGATCATACCGTGAACTTCTGGCTCAAGAACACGTCCTTTCACCTATCTAGCGACGTCTTTGCGAAACGATTAGGTGTAGGAAAAAGGACCACCCTTACTCTTGACAAGGTGGGGAAAGAAATGAAAGCCACACAATAAATCGATCTTTATATGGGTAACTAACACACCGACGTTAGTGCCATGAAAATAAACGATGTGGAACACCCCGTTTTGAAAGTTTTTCTTCGCCTGATGACCAACCTCATTTACGGAAGAAGGGACCCAACCAATTTAACTCCTCGGAAGTACTAATTCTAAGCTCCTACCTCAATCCATAGTATGAGAGGCGTTTTTACTTTAGCCCCGTGACCATGGTATGCTTAGCATTTGAGAGGATGACCAAGTTCGACAAGTACTCCTTTGATTGTGGTGCCCTAGTGACTAGACTAGCCAAGAACCTCTTAGGTTATGAGCCGAGGGCTATTGATAGACCCATGAGTATGGAGGTGCCATACTTCGACATCGCCTATATGAAGGGCATGTTTTGGGTTGTGGATAGGAAAGACAAAAAGGGATACTCGTGGAGGGTGAACACGGACCTATATATAAAACTTCCCGGAGCTGGAAAATTGCCCGAAACCTCTCACTTACCAGAGTTAGCCGCACCTTGCCCTCCGGCGCGGTCCTACCTCGTCCCCAAAAACCTTACTTACACCCTTGATGGTGAAGCGGTGCAATGGGAACCAACCCCGCAGCTCCTTTCCGACCCTCGTAGGACTTCTCCGCATGCCCCATCGTCCTCCTATATGCCCATTCCCTCGCCACCCTTTGATCGCCCTAGACACTCCACCTACGCCCCGTCTTCTTCTTTCACGCGCGAACCTTCGCTGCACCATGACCCTCCCTCGCACTCCATGCACATGCCATCTTTCACCAGAGGATATAACCAACAACCGCCGGCTTATTATCACCAATACCCCATGGCGGACCTAATTGAGAGAGTGAACAACTCCTTGGTCCTAAGGGACATGCATGAGTTCATCTATAACCAAGGAATAAGAGTGACCGAACGCCATAGCTTTTGATCCGGGGACGGGAACACTTCCGGCATATTCAAAGCCTATGGTATTCAACCCTCGGATTGGGGTCGTAGGATTCCTCATGGTGAGGGACACTTGCTTGGCTGATTATCACCAATACCCCATGGCAAGGGAAGGAACTCAGGGGCCTACTGTTCCACCAGTCCCTGACTACCCTACGGTTATCTTTGCTGATTTTAAGTAAAGAAATGCCTTCGTAGAGTTGATGAGTCGTCGTATGAGACCCACTAGGTGCATTGACATGAGTATTTTCGAGGACCTGAAAATAGAAGTAGACGTCAGAGACATTTTTGAGATGAACACTAGTTTTTACCTGACCCTGGACTAGTTCAACTGTAAAATATAAATCGTGAAGTCGTGACCCCAAAATCAGTTTTCATTTCATTTCTCCTAAACCTAATCGTTGATACATCTCTCTCCGTCACCAACCTTCATTCCTTGGAACCCTTTTATGCTTTAAGACACCATAGGGATGGGGGGCATGAGTCGGGTAGCAGTCTTGTCGCCGGAACACTGAGCGTAGGTAAGTCATCATCATCATCATCTTCCTTAGTTTTGGTTGTGGTTGTGATTTGTATTAATAGGGTTTACCATACTGTTTGTAATAGGTGGTAATGGTGGTTCCTTGTCCTCATATGGTCGTATGCGGTGTTGCCGCTGATTGTTAAAAGTAGGTTTTCCTACTCAGTACAGTTGATTGTTCGGTATGTTGGTGGTGTTGATTAGTTGGTATTGGTTTTGTTTACATTGGTATTATAGCTGGTTGTTGTTGATTGTCTATGGTTTGAAAGGTGCATCCTCGGCTGAGTGGAGCCATCTCAGGAATGGCTTCACGCCCTTGATTCACCCCTTGTGGTTCCCGCCACAAGGGGGATGTGCACATTAATGGACATGGGTTATGCGCTCGATGGAGATGAGCGAGTCTTAGGCGGGAAAGGCTGCGGTCCCCCACTGGCGGTGTAGAATATCTATTGCGGCGGATATTCTGGCAGAACGTTTCCTTCGGGTTAGTCAGATGCTTGATGGGTAGTTGGAGGTGGAGATGGATTGTGTATGTTGTACCTTGTGTTTTGTGTTTATTCTTCAGTTACTGACCTTGTGTGGTATTTTCTGTGCTTCTTCTTGTGTTGTGTCTGCCGTGATCCATTCTAGTGAGCAGTCAGTCTTAGAAGGTGTTGATATGTGGAGCTTAGCTGGGTACTTTGGAGGGACGAGTCTATCACCGAGTCATGGCATAGATAGTATCACTTGTAACACCCCGATTATCCGGCAAAGATAATTGGAGCGTTACCATCTCGGTTTCCCGAGGTAGTGTTTCAAAACTTCAATTCACTAAACATTTATATTAATAAAATGTCCTTTGATTGAATTTTTGAAACACTACCTCGGAAAACCGAGATGGTAACGCTCCAATTATCTTGGCCGGATAATCGGGGTGTTACATCACTGTAGCTAATAGTGTTTGTTATTAGTTGTATCTTTCTTTTGTCGAGTTAAACTTGTAATAAACTTAATTGTTCTCTTATTGACGTTATGATATTTGCTATTCCTCGGGCAACCGAGATGGTAACGCCCTTATCCGCTGGGGAAGGTCTTGTTAAGGCTCCTTGGTCGATGTGGGTGTTACACGGTACCTGTTTGTGGTTGTTGGTATGTCTGGGAGTGTCCAGGTACCAGTGTGGTTGTCGGTATGTCAGGGCATGTCCCGGTACTGTGGTGGTGGTGGTTGTTTGATAGCGTATTATTCATATCATAGTCTTGTTGCATATTCACACACTTGATCGTGTCACACTTTATTCATTTATTGAAACTGACATTTGTGTGTCTGTGTAAATGTCACCTATTTCCGAGGTGGCATGTGTCGATCCATATGATATTTCCGATCATATGGGGAGCAGGTTGAGTACAGGTGGTTTTGGTGTCACGCGGGAGACGGGACACGCTTTGGACTTGGAGTCGAGTACTTGGATAGTGATAGATAACATAGATAGTAGTCATGAGTTGTATTATTTTAAACATTCATTTATGGTTATGTAATTCACTAAACCTATCATTTATAATAAATTTTCTTGATTGTATCTCTGATTCACCGCCTCATGAAACCGAGATGGTAACATCTCCCAATTACCTTGGTCGGGTAAGAAGGGGATGTTACAAAAGAATTACAATCAAAAGTACTCCACTTCAAATCCGCCACCTAAATACAATATTATAGTTTAATTAATAATTATTCGATTCACTATTATAATTTAACCAATTATAATTAAATTACATTAATTATATTCCCGTATAATTTATAATTCGAAAACCCGTTTAAATAAAAAAACCCAATCACCAATTAAAAACCCATCACAACTAACCCACTAAACCCACATAAAACACGGTTGAAACCGTGTTTAACCAGCACCCTTAACCTGCTAATACCGACACCACCAAGCCATCCCTGACGACACTCAACCCAGCCACCGCTAGCCTATAACCCGACGCACCCAAAAAGCCCCTAACCACCAGCCAAACCACCCCTAACAACCTACAAATACACGCCCTAACCTCCTCTTACCCGACATCAACAACAACACCAACCAACACTCACAACCCTTAAACCACCACCACCCAAAACCAGTGGCCACCACCGTGGTCTCCCTTGACCTAAGGTGGTACCACAAATCGTAGCCAACCCCCAGATCAGTCCACGGCCAAGATACAACAACCCACAACTCGGTTTCAACACGAACACCACACAACAACCAAAAAATACACAAACCCGACAACCACCGCACAAACCACCACCTGCAACCACCCCGTCACCACCCTTGGTGTCGCTCAACCACGACGAGTCCAACCACCAAAGTCCCAAGTCAAGTCGAGTTAAAACAAGGGTTCTAAACCTGTCTTATACCTCTCGGCAACCCCCTTTTTAGCCGCCCCAAAAGCAACCCACAGTGGTCAACGACAGTCAAGGTTGGCCCTACTAAAGTCACGGTGGTCCACGACAGGTACTAAGGCCATCGGTGCAATTCACGGCAGCCCATACGGTGTACATACGATAATTTAATTAAATAGCGCGAGATAAATATATAATACGACAATCTAACCTTGAGACGATAAACTTTTATGAAATCCTTCCACTTTTCTCCCTTTATATCTTTCTCCCTTGCCTTTGGTAAATTATTTGTGTTTTTATGATTGTGTATGATTATGTGGTAGGTAAAATTAACTTATATTTTTGAAGGAAGGAAAGAGGAAGGAAACTTCCTAATTTCCAATTCCCTTTATTATTATTGTTTACTATTATTATTACTTATTATTAGTAATATTGTACAATACACTTCCGTCATACAATCCGATATCACACGAATCACACGTGTGCCACATGTGAGTTCCAACAATTCCCGTCTCACTATTATATAATTATTTTATTCCCGTCTTACAACTTAGTTATCTAATTTATATAATCATTAAATACCTTTTAAAACCCATTTTAATATAATTCCAATGTCTTAAATACGGGGTACTACAGTCTTCCCTCCGTAAAAAGAACTTCGTCTCCGAAGTTCACCCAAAACATTTGTTTCAGATTTATAACTCTTAAGATGTAACATTCCGTCATCACACATTATTAGCACCCCTTTATCCTCATTAACTCATCGACTCACTCCCGTTCCACATTCTCTCAAGCACAATCACATGTGTCTACACATCTTTACTCTTTAAAACCATACAACCCACAAGGTAGACAAGGCAATGAGACCCATATATAAACAAAACAATACATTATAATCAAAGAAACAACACTATGAGACAAGGAAACCATGCTTTAAATAAAAAAATTAAAATCTAATCATACACAGTATGGTATAAAAAAAAAGAATTGGGCAAACTTTTAAGGCAAGATTCTCAAATTAAGTCAATACATAGCATTATTAACAGAATTGATGTCTTATTACTTAATTAAATCAAAGAAACTTTAAGACAAAGTTTTTAAATATCAAGGTCATGCCTAACATTATTAAACAACATTTGAATCTTTATGACATAATTGGACAAAATGGAGTATAAAAATCGGATTTGTCGGTATAACTAACATACATGTCAAAACTTGAGGCGATCTGTAAAGCAAAACTGCCAGTTTAATGTAACACAATACAACCTCAACAAGAATTAAGTAATAAGAAACAATTGGATCAAGTCTCGAGTGCAAAGATCAAAATCATTCAATTTAAAATGAAAATTCAAAAGAATTGGATAACATTTTAAGGTGAAATTTTGATTCAAGTGATACATGCCGTTACCAAGAAAGAGAAATCAAAACTTAAGCGTGAGAAGATTCTTGACCCACAATTACTAAACTAAACTAGGTTTTTAAACACGGAAAATCAAAACTTACACTTGAACATTAAGGTTTCAAAATTTTCGGAACAAAATTTTTAAGACAAGATTTTAAACATGTGACAAGAGTAAGCAATAACACCCAAACTTTACTCCTTGTTAAACAATTAACCATGCAACAAACACCAACTCAAATTATTGACTTGAAAATACATATTTTCGGGTTCATAAAATTTTCGGGCAAAATTCCATATAAAATTTTACACTTGACATCATGAATGGTATAAAAAGGTGATTAAAATAATGAATCAAACAAAGCATACACTTAATTGACAAAATTTGGAGGGATCGTGTGGATTTAAACGAAATCAAATTGGAACAAATTAAGAGAAATGAGAAAGGCACTCACATTGTTTAATTAGCAAGAATTAAGAGGATAAAATGGAGTAGAAAGTTTAAGTCTAAGCAACAAACATCAACAATGAAGTTTTGGGAAACGTTTTAAAGATATTTTGGTATTTTGTTATGAGAAACGATGAAGAAATGTAAGAACTAAGGTAATAATGCAAGTCTCACGAATTTCACAACCCGGAAAATGGCACTCGGTCAAATGCTGATCAGTCCACTCGGTCGAGTGCCCGTCCACTCGATCGAGTTCCCTATCGACTCGCTCGAGTGTCCGTCCACTCGCTCGAGTGACTCACTTTGAGAAATTTTCAAGTTTTTGGAAATTGGTCCACTCGGTCGAGTGACTGATGCTCAGTCGAGTACTAGCTCGCACTCGGTTGGGTGACTCTTTATGGTTTGCAATTTTCGACTAAGGAATACTTTTCTTATACTAGCAACTACTTTACTAACAACTATTACAAATCAAACTCTACTATGACACCAGTGAAATCCAAACATGTATGCGGTATTGAAATGCTAAAGGATGGGGCTAATGCCTCTCACATACCAACTCGTAACAACCACTTTCAATCATATCATGCGTATCCTTACATTCATCAAACTTCTACATGTTATCATATACCATAGGAACAATTATATCATGCAAGAATTCTATCAACTATGCAAATTAAAGCTTCAAAACTCATCATATTCAAACACGCAATACTCGTACAAAATGAATGCATTTCACATGAAACAATCCTCTACACACATCACATATATCTCACTCAAGTAAACATTTCAATTCTATAATTTCAAATATCACATGTTATCATTTACCACACAACCTCTATATTATGCAAGATGTTAACAAAGCTATAACACAAGTACAATCATGCAACATTTCACTTCACGTTTCCCGACTCGTAACCACCCACGTAGTGACCTACCAAAACAATATGATCTAATTTTGAAATAAGGGATCCTACTCACCCAAAACTGACCTCCTATTGTACTGAGGTCGGGTTCATTTTATTAGACACACCTATGTTCATTTTGGTTCATTGGTTTTGGTTCCAAAATCGTCGCTCTGGTACCACTTTGTAACACCCCCTTCTTACCCGGCCAAGGTATCTAGGAAATGTTACCGTTTCGGTTTTCCAAGGCCGTGAAATCGGAATTAAAATTAAGAAACTTTATTAAATAAATAACAAGTTTAGTTATTACAAACATAAACTAATGAATAAATGAAATAAAACTCGTCTATAACTATATCATCCACCTAGTGGCTATGTACTCGACTCCAAAGTCCGTAGCGCGGCCCGAATCGCGATCAAGTCAACAAGCAACACATGAACTCAACCTGCTCTCCATATGATCGGAAATATCATATGGATCGACACAGGCCACCCCGGAAGGAGGTGACAATTACACAGACATCCAAACGTCAGTTTCAATAAATAAATAAAGTGTGACACAATTCAAAGTGTGTGAGTATAAAACATGACTATAACATGAATAAAACGCTATCAAACAACCGCCACTCCGGTACCGGGACACGCCCAGACATACCCACAACCACCATGGTACCGGGACACGCCCAGACATACCGACATCCACAAAAAGGTACCGGGACACGCCCCAACATACCGACAACCACAAAAAGGTACCGAAACACGCCCAGACGTACCGAGTCCGGAAGCCAACCGGATCCTCTGCAAGACGTTGTATCTCAACTACACGAGTCCCTCCAAACTCAAGTCATTAATGTGCACATCCTTCTTCGAGTGGGAAGCTCCAAGAGGCGACTCAAGCGGAAGACGATCTCCCAACCGCCTTCCGTCTCCTCAACAACAACCAAACAATCACAACCATCAGATTCTCCAATATACATGACAAATACAATAAATGCAAGATACCACACAATATGCCAATTACTGACTCCTCTAATCGTCTCAACCAATATCATGTTATAATGCAATGACTATTAAAATACGACTCACATGAACATTCAAATATATATTAAAACTGAGTAGGATTAACCTACGTTTTAGCATACTCCGTTGACTAGCCTTTGACCAAGGTAATAAAATACGGGGTATTACACTACTTACACATATTACTCAACTATATCTACAATTAACTTCAATAGTATTACATTCTACCTCCCGTTTAAAAGAACTTCGTCCCGAAGTTCTCAATCCATACTAAACACCAATAGACTCCGGGGTTCCTTGGTTCGTACTGCTACCATTAAAATTACTCCTAGGTTACGTGGTGCACGACTAACATTTACAACAACATAAATTAACAAAAATTCTCATGTCCACCCTAATGCTAAGCTACCACAACACCCATCACGCTTACTAAGACCTACTAAAACAACCAAATAACTAATCAAAACGTAGTGCAACCATCGCAATAATATGACATCTTACCCCTCTTGAATAAAAGGTTACGTCCCCGTAACCTCAAAGACTATACAACACTCATTGAGATCCTCAAGAATTTGTTTCTATTATCACAATCTCGTTTACATCTTAACCCAAATAATCGCCCCAGCATTCCACTCAACGTTCCGCCAACACATAAAAGAATATGACATATCTTGCATTCTTAAAACCTCACTTCACCTCATGTACAATAACATTTGGAAAAAACACCACTCCACTATCTTGCAACTAACCCTTACCTCAAACACACAGACACAGACACACACACACACACACATACACACACACACACACACACACACACGCACACACACACACACCCACACCCACACACACTCACACACACACACACACACACACACACACACACACACACACACACACACACACACACACACACACACACATACACACACACATATTCTGTTATAAAATCCCCCATGTTTACAATAGTTCATGCCTTATATGACCATTTCAACATCGCCATGTAATTCCTTTCAATACTACCTTCTTTCGTCAATATTAAATTACAGCTCATACTACCACTTATACAGTCGATACCTTGCATAACTGTTTGCAACCATCGTATACATAAGCATCCAGAATATTTATTCCCCTAAATAACGTAAGTAAACAATTCCTAGGCTTGGTAAGCTTGGAGTTCTAACTAATGGCCTGTGTTATTTGTGTGGCAGTGAACAGGAAACATAGGATCACGTCTTCTTAAAGTGTATCTTCAGAAAGAAGTGTATGTAGTTAGTTTAGGACTGGTTGGGTATTGTGTAGACTAATAACATGATTAACTGTGTGCAGAACTGGAGATGCAGAGGATTATTGAGAAAGCATATTTGTATGTCAGGTTGTGCAGGCCTAGTTTTTTTTTGTATGGATATGTAGGAATCAAGCTAGGGTGAATGGAGCAATACAATATCCTGGCGTGATACCGAGGAAAATTCAAACTAGTGTTAAGTATAGATGGCATATTTTGAATGTAAAAGCAATTTGTACTCGGGATAGGCAGTGGCTGTGTGATAGGGGTTTATTAAGCTGATAAGAGATAAGTGACCTTGTAGTGAGGTAAGTTATCATTTGTAATGATCTATGTTAGTGTCAAACTGGATGTATGATGTATGTTCCTATTGAGCATTAATGAGAATGTTCACATTCCAGCAATAATAACAAGATAAATTCCTGTACATCACATAATATATTGATAAATTCATGTCATTTCCACTATGTCAAACCACTTGTCCATGCCGAACAAATCAATAACTTTGAACTTTCATGGTCCAACAACTCATCAACCTGGGACTACTACTAACATCTCATATCCTCTTGCAAACGCGAATAATGATCCCAACAATCACAAGATCCCATAGCTATATACTATTCCATTATTACTACCCTTAATCATACCTCTTACCACCTAACAATGGAACCTTCCATCAACTTATTCAATCCACTCATGACTTATTATCCTATAAGAGCTCAACTACCATAATATAACCACTATTCATTGTAATATATATTCAAACACTCACGTCTAAATATAACGTCTCTTTCTCCTTTTCAATTCAATTTATTCTTTCAATTGGGAAACCCACCATAACCGCCGTCATTATTACATCAACATTTCCCTTAACAACACATTTGGATATTATGTCATATAAGCCACTCTAATGATGATCATAAACTGCAAAACAATTAATGACACCACACTACTAAATACATCCACTACTGGTCATATACTCCTTCACACAAATCACCATTTAACTCATTACTAAAGTCCCTCATTACCTCAAAATATCGTCAAATATCATAAGTAGACACCTAATAAACAATCTAACCCCAATCGAGCATTTCCAATTTTTTATTATTACCCCTACTTCCCATAAACAAATACAAACTTTTCTATAATAGGTTATCTAGTTGACGGTTTATTCAACTACCACCATTAACTAAAATCGCTCCAATATCACATATTTGATCATCCTATGTTAAATCCTTTCATTCCCCAAAATTTCTTTCTAATTCCGTCTTGCAAATCCAAAATAACTTTATGCTCAGATACTAGTCTACTACTTTCTTACATTCCTACTACATCGTTCCTGCCATCATTCGCACTACGTTGTTCCGTCCACACTCCTTCTCCCTCAATGTCACATATCCATAACACTTTCTTATGCAATTAATATCAATATTTCAAATAATAACATTCTTATCCTATCAATATTAACACACCATATGCATCAAAAACAATAATGTCAACTATTTTACGTGGATTCTGCGCAGGGCTGAATCTGACCGGGGTAGAGTATATGCGGGGTTAACTAGCTCTACTTTTGATTATGATGTATGAAGGACATGATAGATTAAACAAAATGTAAAGTAAATAAAGTAAATAGCATGACAACAGTATTTGTACGTGGAAAACTCTTTAATGGAAAAAACCACGGGCACCAAGACAGGAGAGGATTTTACTATGATTTTAGAGAGAAAATATAAATAGTGATCAAAATGTAATATTTTAGCTCTAAGTATTGTATTTGTGCTGTTTGCAATGTATGAGTTTGTCTTCAAATGATCTTGGTTGTTATTTATACCGTCTTCTCTTAACGGCTGCATAATTTTCATCATTAAGGTGTAATATTCTCCATTAATGTTGCCCTTAATTGCTCCTTAATTACGCCTAATTACCCGGATAAATATTGTAGTTTTATGACCAAATCTCTATCATTATTCCTCTCTTAATTACCAAGATTAATGCTGTAACAATCATATATAAATGTTTTTAATGTGGTCAAATATTGACTTTATATCTGATCGTTGTCCTCTTATGCCGAGTGCACATCCTGGGCCACCCTAGCACTTATGTCCTGATCGTCAGGTCAGGGTAGAACTCAATCCTGAAAGTAATGCGAAATATTAGGCCCAATAATTGCCCCTTATCTCCTCATTATCTCTGGGTCAGGCCAGTAATGAGGAGATAACTACTTCATCATTAAGTAACTTCCTTGTGACGGTTTGAGAGTCCCATCATTAAAAATCGGCTAGTTGATTTAAATCTGACAAGTGTTAATTAAGGCAACCACCTCATCAATTATGCGTGCAAGTTGCAGTAAAACCCTAATTTTGTAACACCCCGTATTCTTTAAGAATATTTTATTATAAAAGTATTTTCTTAAATTGATTATTTCGGAATTTATTAATGTATTTTGGAGATATTTATATATTATGTTCTATAATTTATTATTTCTCGTTTTAATCTACTTTTGAAAAGGTTAAAATATCTGTGCACGATTTTACTATTTTAATTTAATAACTACTCTTATTTAAGCTCCCCAAACGTTTTCATATTATCCAATTGGTTTTGTAATCATATAATACATTGTATGAGTTAATGGACCCAAAACCCATTAGTAAACCCCTTATAAATAGAATTTAACCTAGCAAGTAACTAGGTCAATTCATTTATATGGTGCGTAAGATATGATGCTGCACGCCGTTCCTCTTCTTCGTCTGTTTTCTCTTCTTTTCTCTCTTTGACTCCATTGTTTTACATCTTTCTTTCTTCCCAATTCAAAAGAAAATTATATTTTCACAATCCTTGCTCTTATCTTTATAACATATTCATCTTCAAATAATTTTATGGCCATTATTTGTATGAACCTTTAGACTTATGTTTTGGGTCTCTTATTTTAATGGATAAAGAAGAAGAAGAGTCTTTTTATGGTACTTTCATGGAGTTGGATTCGGGTATTTTTTAAAGTTGATTTTTGGGATGTTGACACGTGTTGGAGACAACACTTGGTTTGTTGGAGACAACACTTGGTTGGTCGTATTCTTTATGGAGGTTTTCATTTATTGCTAAAAAGGTAACTAGGTGTTTCTCCTTTAATTGTGTTTATGCCAATTGTTGTAATTAATATGATTTAATGATTGTTTTGTATGATTGGTAAATGTTTGATTGTTTATTATCATGTTAATTATGTTTTCGCATGTTTGTATATAATGTTTTAAATATATATTGTATGTTTTTTGTATGTTTATTTGGGTGTCGTGATAGCAATTAGGGTGTACGAATGAAACCCTAGTGGAGCCATGATAGGCGGCCAAGAGAGGGATTCAAAGTTATGGCTAAAGCTATTACAACCTTGATGATGATTCGAGTGTTATAGCTAAAGTTAGTACAACTTTGGGTCGTTACTCTAGTTATGGCTGAAATAGGTATAACCTTGGAAATATGAATCAGGGTTATAGCTGAAACTACAGTAACTTTGTAACGCGAGTTTAGGTTATAGGTTGAACTAAAGTACCCTGAGATTATGGCTCAATATTATGCTTGGAACTAGTATAACTTTGAGTTTCGTGTCAAGGTTATGGTTGAGGTTGTAGACACCTCGTTTCTGCACCTCCCGCCAAAAATCTAGTGATGATTAGGCTGCACGTTTAGCATATGTCGCGAGTTTATGACGTTTTGTAAGTTGGTTAATAAAAGATAACTCGTACACTTGTGTCTACCCCTTGGTTGGTCATCTGGGGGTCATTACAGTCGTTTTGGCAGTAATTAGAGTACATTTGGACTCCGAGTCAAAAACCGTTTCCATTTTCTAAAACCGTCAATCCCGAGTCAAAAAGCAATGTGCTTGTCTACCTAAGGTTAGGATGTCATAAAATGTTAGGAGAATATTTCATTTTGAGTCTCATGTCACGTCTTTAGACTAAACTTAAGTTTACATTGCAAAATGTGCATTTCATTTAGCTAAAATAATATCCTGACGTTTAAGCCCATTTTGCGAGGTGATAACGACTTTTTTGGGTCTGGCCGATTTCACAGAAAGTTCTAGATCTTTCCCTTATCTTTCCAACGCCACCGAAATCACCTTAATCAGAGTCTTGTAGAAAACGTTATGCCTAAAATACGATAGGCTATCAAACGCGCTTTCTTGCGTAGAAGGAAACTACCCGATAGATAATGCACCAAGTGGTGTGCTTCTTCCGTGGAACGCACCACCTGCTACGCCTTTTTTCAGGGCTTTCTTTTTATCCAAGTTTCCGTGTTTCAACCTAAATCGGTTGTTTCCTTTCCTAATTTCGTCATACCTCTTTCCTAAACCCCTACCTCGTGATTAGTATAAATATAGGCATTCGCCTCACATATTTCTCACGCTAGTGTCCGCCCCTCCTCTTCTCTCTTTGCATTCTAAGACCGCCCTCTTTCTTTTCAATGCGACCATGTAAGCCTAGATCATTCTGGATACCAGTCACGTTGCATAGACCGACCAATTTGACCACTACACAATCAATAAATCAATCTTTTAAAATCCTATTACAAGGGCACTTTCATAATTGCATAAATCGAGTCGAGTTACCACTAAAAGTCGATTTAGTTAAATCTTGCGACGCTAACATGTAAGTCTGAGGGTGTAAAATTCCACTTTAATCTTGTTTTGTTTCTGTAGCATAGTTTTGGTAAGAATTTATGTTATAAACATGCTTAAAACCGTCTTTAAAATCATCTTTTCAAACCTATTTTTCAAAACAACAGAGAAACGACGTAGGAAAGAATCGCACTGACTGATGCGCCCTCTGGAAAGGTAGCAGCATCTACTGCGCCTCTTCCAGAGGCTGCCTTCAGTCACTGCTCTTCTTCTTCTTCCTCGGGTTTCTGTGGTTTCGTCTTTTTTCCTTTTTTTGTTTTTTCTTCTTTATTTCTCCAAACTTTTTCGAGTTTCTGTTTTTATTTATTTTATAAAATATTTTTTTTTAATATCTTTCGACTTAAATCCCTTATAATCAATATTTGCGGCTTTTCGTCACTTAATTCAAACCTGGATTTTAATGGTTCGATTCTACCATATCGAGTCTTTAGAATTCGTCTTTTGTACATAAACATGCTAAAGCACTTCTATTCGAGTCGTACATCAATAATCAATGTAAATCAACCAACAAACAATAACTAATCAACGAGACTGACTTTCAAAGTCAGAATCAAACTTGAGAACAGTCGCATAAACTGATACGCCTCTTCCAGAGGACGCAGTTTATGCTGCGCCTGTTCTCATATGGCTTCTGCCCCTGAACTGTCCTCGTTTTGACGTAGCTTTTCTAATTAGGATTATAATCAACTATTATTCTTATTATCACCATTATTCGACATATTTTCCATAATTCATATTTTCCATATAATTCATATTTTTCATATTTTCTATTTTATTTTTATTTTTGTTTCTATATTTTTATTTCCTATTTCTTTTAATTTCCTTATTTCTCTCATTTTCTTTTATCTCTTTTATTTCTTTCCTAAAATCTTTTGGCATGTTTATAGATCGTTTGTCACTTGTAATTTATTTATGTGTAATTTGTAATATTTCATATTATCTTGTATGATTTATTTATCTGGCTTTTTCACATGTAATTAAACTAACTTCCAACTTGGACCCAATTGAGTGCGAAATTGTTTGTTAACCGACTTAGTCAAATTCACATGCTAGGATTAAAAAGTTGGATGTTGCATTGCATGCATATAATTGACAATATATCGAGTATAAATAAATTCCCTGATCATTAGTAGAGGCCTCTATCGAGATGGGCGGGATTAGGTATTCAAATAAACGAGCTTGCTAATACGTACCCTCACACCTTACTCAAGATCTCTGTGAGCATCCGTTTTCATTGGCATCACGAGAGTCATTCTAGACATAGAATGCTAAGACTTACGAATTTCTTAGTGTTCA
This sequence comes from Silene latifolia, assembly GCF_048544455.1. NCBI lineage: Eukaryota > Viridiplantae > Streptophyta > Magnoliopsida > Caryophyllales > Caryophyllaceae > Silene > Silene latifolia. The sequence goes on from NW_027413793.1 coordinate 1,624,059, forward strand.
TATCACTACTTTGTGTCTTGACAGACGTGAAGTATTCGAAGGATTCCAATTTCCAATAAAAATTCGTGGCGACTCTACAAATGCCGGCTTGTCAAACCTTTCACCGGTTGCCTTTCAAATCGGTAACCGTCCATGACTTGCTTTGACCCTCGCGCCAGAGTTTCGTGTGAGAAGTGTCGCCGTCGCGAAAGCAACGCATGAGTGCGCGCGGCGCGAGTGCTTGTGTCCACAGTTTGGCCACTCCGCTGCGGATGATACACTTAGACTAAGTCTAGTGTTACCTAGGGTGAACCTTGAACAAGGATAGGGAATAGTTTATATGAGGCAGTTGTCAGTTTTCATTACTCGACCTTCATAGGTCGTTTTAACCAGCCTTCCTAGGCTTAACCCAACCAATTCGACCAATCGTCCCGTCTGGACGTTGGAAATTCCTATTTGTGCCCAAAGATGGATAGCGATTGACGTCAACAATACCACGATGTTTACTCATGTTTGTATCAAGAGCTTTCATTACTCAAGCGAATGGACTAGGAACCGACCCGACTCATGTTTGACACGGACCCCTCCACAGACCAGGGTATGATAACTTGGTGTGGCAACCCACCTTTTAAGCCAAAACCGTTTAAATGCACTCAACATACTGTTATAATCCCTGTTTGTATGTGTACATTTTGTGTTTTCCAAATCAATCACGTGTCTAAATTCCTCATTTATAAACAAAATAATGTCAAATTTTTTGTGTAAATAAAATTCATTTTTATACATTTCAAATGTCGCTTTTGTAAACCAAGTAATGCCGAATTTTCCTATTTTCAAATTTCAATTTTCCAAAAAAAAAAATCCTTCTCAAAAAATTCATTTTGTAAATTAAATAATGTCCAATTTTCTGTAGATGTAAAATCCATTTCCAAATTTTCCAAAAACAAAACCCTTTTGTGAAATTCCATTCAATTTTAAATTCTCCATAAAAATCCTTTTGTAAATTCTCAAAAAATTCAAAAAGAAAATTTAAAACCAAAAAACGTTTTAAATCAAAATATTTTCAAACCATATAAATGCAAATGTGTAAATTCAATTTGGCCAAGTTAGAGTCAAAATTCAAACCGACTATGTCCTAGTCGGAACTCTGTCTCGTTATAAACTCGTCTTCCCTTACATTTTCGTCTTTCAAATTCAAGTCAAGTCCTAAGGCGTCACGCCGTCATTTTGGATCCCCTACCCTAATTTAATTAGGATCTAACCATTTCCAACACCTCGAGTCCTAAGGCTCACCTTTCAAATACATTTTCTTTCAAAACAGTCTTTTCAAAATCTTTCTAATGAAACGTCCCGAAGCTCAACACACGAGTCTCAATGGGCCTCACATTTGAGTCTAACGTCTTAAAATGCAGCCGTCTTCTTAATCACCTATAAGCACACCTCGGGTATCTACACTTATTCCCGAGTCTAGAATCAACACGTGTCATCAATCCCGTCAATAAGGTCAACCATATAAGCGTCACTCCGTCAAATATAACACTCGAGTCTAAAGTCAAAGTCAAGCACCGTGAGCTCAAACACGAAAAGTCAACCACGACGTTTCAAGAACTCACAATCAAATCCAGTATCCGCGTCTTGTCCTCATACTCGTCCCTTCATGTACCATTTTTTGCTTATCTCCTTAGTATGCGTGATCCCATGTCGAATCGAGTTGTAACGCGCGTCATTTCTGTCGAGTAGGAATCCCGCAAATTCCATCAGTCAACAAAATCCTGAAGCAGTTCAAGCCACAATCCCCGTGTCTCTCCAAGACGTTTATGCCATGGTCCTACGAGTTCAAGCTATAGTGGAAAATTTGAGCATTCGCGTCCTTACCCTTGAAAATGGGATGGTGAAAAAAGAACACGCCACCTCGAGAAACCACTAGTCTAGGTCGTCCAAAGCCTACATCTTGCATTAACCATGTTCCTAGAAATTCGAAAATAGCTGAAATAAAACCTGGGAGCATCAAAGGATGCTTTCTGATTTAGGCATGTCTTATGTCGATGCTTTCAAGAGACTCTCTGCCCAAGGCAAGATATATCCGATAGGTCCGAATCCAAATCCACCTTTAGAGAAGCAGGTGAACCTCTGGAAGGGCAACAAGTACTGCCTATATCACCAAGGTAGAGGTCATGATATTGAGGAGTGTTTTCTCTTGAAACACACCGTCCAAGATATGATCGAAGAGGGCAAGCTTCCAGTGTCGCCTTCTGTCGAGCAATTTGAGAGGATCGACCCTCTTAGGTCAAGCATCACTAAACATGACGAAGTATCATCCCTAGACTGTTCTCAATCCTCGATCCTCGTTACAACGGATAGATCAACGTGCTTGAGGAAGACGACATCCAAAGTAGAATTCTCATGCTTTCCATTACCTTCAACAATAAATTTTTCAAGTTAGAGGGAGCCGTTGATAACCTAAACTCTCGGCTTTCCAACATGGAGAACCAGTTTGTTGAAATGGGTAAGAAGCATGAGGCCCAACCTCTCAAGATGAAAAGTGTCCAGACAAACCCTCAACCTGACAGCCCTAAGGATAAAGCGACAAGTGAGCAACCTATTCCTAGTTCTTCTAATCCATGAATCAAAATCAACAAAGGCGACCACATGGAGCCTTCGTCAAATAAACCTAACAACTCTCCAAGGTCATTCACAAATGTAGTTGTACCTTATGCCCTAGCCTTGAACAAATTATCTTTCCTATGTCTTCTCTAACCTATCGGTCCAACCCCAGACCCATAAAAGAAATCTAAGTTTTGGGATGGCAATTCGTATTTTCAATACCATAGAGGAAGGGGGCATGACACTGAGAGTTGCTACAAGCTAAAAAATGTCATCGAGGATAATATTGAGAGCGGCGAGTATCATGTATCAACCTTTGCTCAAACTGATATTAAGTGTGATAGGGCTAAACTCATAGAAGCTCCACCCAGAATACTGGGACGGGCTCCTAAAGCATTCACTAACCTTTGCATCACTTATGCAGAAGTGCTACAAATACTACTATCACAAGGCAAATTACACCTGCTCAGTCCGACTCCAGACCCTGAAAATATACTGCCTAGATGGAACAATAATGCATATTGCCAATATTATCGTGGTAGGGGACATGATACAGAAGCATGCTTTTGTTTGATGAATATGATCTAAGATATGATTGAATGTGGGAAATTATCCCTCTCAACTTTTATTCCACAAGGCAGTCTAGATAATCCTCATTGATATACCACTTATCAGGAAACTCTTCTTTACTGTTATCCTTCCACTGTTCCCAACGATGAGGACGAGGTGCTCAAATGGATGAATGCTCAAAATCGAGAGTCAAAGCCTGTTGCGGGAAATGAAAATATTCAAGCATGGGCTGATGATTACGAGTATGGATCTAAGATCGAGTCAGGGTCCGAGTCCTAGGCTTTCTATCCCATAATTATTCTAGTGTCATTCTTTATGTCCATTTCCATTCCTAGTGGCAACCTGAGGGCTGTCCCACGACTCACGTCTTATAAAATCTATTAATTAATCATTGTAATAAAAGTACAATTTTCAATCCACATATTCTATCCTATTTCTTCCTCTAAAATTTCTTGTGACAACAAGAATTGATTTGAGACATTTTAAAACAAATAATGACAAATATGTCAAGTCAATATGAGTGCACTTAGTCGACGTTTTTGTTCCATTCCTAGTTGTAGAGGATCTGAAACTCCGTGCTCTTTTCTTACCTATTCCATGTCTAGCAATAGAAACCTCGTTATACCCCAGTTTAGTACGAGCATATCTCAAGATATTCTAGGACGAATCAAGACCATCTCCCTTATTAACTGATACAAAAGTGGCGCGAAAGCGGTTTAAGAGAATAAAGAACGATAACGAAATAAGGATATTTGCTTCGAAATCTGTCTAGAAATCGAAACAATGGGATATTTCCTCGATTTAGACCTATAACTCGAACAATGGTGAACAATAATCAAGACCTATTTATCATAACTCGGGTTAATGCTTGAAAACGCGTCAAACAATAACAATTTTGGAACGAACTCGTCGAACCGATGTTTACAACTGTAAACGAAAAACTCACTCTTTTTATTCAATAACTCAATCGTTTTTTTTAAAACGAAGCACACATTATGCCTTATATTGGCTTTCAATCATCTAACCCTAGTATCTTTAGGAGATATTATTCTTGTGAAAAAAAAACTAACTTTAGAAAAGAAATAACAGAAAGCAGAAATAATTAAACTTCCTAAAAACTGAGATAAGGAGATAACTAAACTAGGAGATAAACTAATGAATTTTTAAACACTTGAGCTCACCATTTTTGAATCATCCCCTCCCTCTTCGAAAGGAATTGACCTCAATTCATGTAGCCTCATTATACCTGGGTCAAAGATGAATATTACAAACCCGAACAAACTCAAACACATAGTCGAACCATATTTGACGCCATCCAGCGGCTCGTTTACTTTTTTTAATTTCCAGACCCATTCATGCTAACCACCCCACTCCGTGCACAAGTCATAAAATTCTACCCCGAACCACTTCAGTTTTACATTCAAATTTCTCCCCTTCAAGAGTTCTTCCAAGCTTGTCTTCTTGATGATTATCAACAGAAGAAATAACAAATTTTGTAACTTGAAGATCGATAACTCCAACTCGCTCCTCCTCATCATAATGTCAAAAATAGGAGGCAATGCCGGATCAAACTTGTCATTGTCCTCGTGGATGCTTTCAAATTCGAACACTCTTTCCATGTCTCTTCTTATTGCCTGTTTTTTCGGATAAATAGTACCACGCGTGAACAGTAACTTTTTTTTATAAAACCGTCACGCCTTGAAAAACAAGTTACTAGAAACTTGCTCCTGAGATGAAAAACCGATTAACCCTCAAAATACCTGCTTGAGTTTAACCCTTGAACTCCTGTTGCGATCGGAAATTCAACTAACAACTTGGTTTTAACACGCCTTGGACCTTCTAGATTTGAGGAAATCATGAACCTGGCTCTGATACCAACTATGATAAGAAAGTTAACAAACTTTCGTGGTAGCGGAAGCAAAAACAACAAACCGTAATACTTGCAGCGGAAAAATGAACACACAGACGGTATGTTCACTAACGAATATGGCATTGGTCTAACCCAAAACAACAGTCTTGGTGATTTTTTCTACGAGCAGCAGTAACGAACAATAAACAACAGCGAGAAAAAGAGATAACGAGAACAATAGTGAAAGCAACGAACAAGAACACGAACACAAGGAGTAATCTTTTTTGGTGTTTTTGAATTATTGTGAACAATGAAATAAAAAGGATATTTGTGCGATCTAGACCTATAGATCGAACAATATTGATTGAATTGCAAGACCTATTGCAATCAATCGGGCTAGAGTTTGAAACGCGTCAAACAATAACAGTTTCGGAACGAAACGCGTCGATCCTATCTTTACATAACTTGCAAACACAAACAAAGCAACAACTTTGATTTTAATTCAATCTTCAACGTTCTGAAATAAGCAATACAAAAGCTCCTTATATAGGAGTTAGGATCGACTCACAACTAACCTAGAATACGAGCTAACACATGCCAAAACCGAGCAAACAACGAGCTTTAGAATTTCCTAAAAGAGACTGAAACTCACCTAAAAACTATTGGAATATGTGTCCTCCGACAATAATGCGATCACAACTGTCGATCATGATGATCACACGTTTAAGTCTCATTCTAAAGAATACAATTGGGAAGTAATATTTTATTGTCAACTGGTCCAAACATATCGGTAATGATTGGCTGACTAGAGTTTGACATTACTGTCGTGCGACGGTGGTGATCAGTTGATCCCCTTAGGTCATACCTAAAGGGTAACACTCTTAATTGATTATTTAATTGATCGTATGCTGATACGGGTTAATTAAATTGCTTAAAATTGACGGACGATTTTGTGAGTAAAATAAGATTCGGTCTAAGTAATCGAATTGTTTTATTCCTTAGATTAATTTATTGTTTATGAAACAATTAAAATATAGAATGAATTGGCCATTATAAATATAAGAAGTTATGATTTATAATTCTATAACTCATTTTCAGTAATTGTAATTGTGAATTACCAAGTTAATTTTTTATGTGATCTATTTCATTTAGATAATGATTTTTAATAAGTTAAAAATGCATTATTTAAATTACATGTCTAGTAACATGACCAATATGTCACACTATACAATTTAACATTTGACAAACTTAAAATGGACCCATTTTATATGGGTGTGCCGTGTGAGTGGAGGGACTAGGGTAAGTTTAGGATTCAATTGGTGCTCTAATTGAGAATTAGGCACAATGATTATGTTTCTAACTAGACCTAAAACTAGCCATACCCTATGTATCTTGAGAAGAACAAATGTGTGCTGGTATTGGGCACTCTTCCCACCCCTAAACCGTGGCCTCCTCTATTGATACACTCAAGTAGTGTATTTTCTCTTCCAACCAATTCATTCTAATCAGTTTTCAACTTGAGAAAAACTAATCTCTCTAGTTTTTGATTGAAGAACAAAACTATAGACTCTCACATAAATCCCTAATATTATTTTACATAATACTAGAAGTAGTATACTAATAATATTAGTAATTTTAAAGAACAAATATTAATTTCTAGTTACAAAATTAATATTTGTATTAAGAGTATTATCTTGGTATTATTCCTTGGGAGGGATTCTATACTTGAATTCTTGTTCTTCCATTTAAGGAGTGCTCAAGAATAAGTAAGAAGGAGATCTTACTTGTGCCCAATAATCCGATATATCAATGTAAGGGTTGATGATTTCTTCCTTATTTTTATTATTGTTTGCATGCATAAGATCCATGTTTAATTTTATGACTAAATTAAATCATCACATATATGAATATGTCAAGTAATGAGATAAATATTTCTAACAAGCGGTATCAGAGCCTTTGGTTGTTTGCATGCAAATCAGTTATAGTTTTTCCGAGTTATACGATTAACATATAAAACTTGTAAATTTTTTGTTATTATGATATATCACGAAATAAATTATGCATGTTAAAGTTTCTGATCCTAAAAAGTATTTAGGATATTTTGGTTAATTTATGGATTTTTATTGTTCATCTTATATAATAATGGCATTAAAAATGTGATTTTATGATTAAAATGTCATTTTCGGACTAAAATTAGCTAAACGTCGAATTTTCCAGTGGTTTTTGGATATGTTTTCACATATATTATTTTTAGATGATCTGTAAATTTTCAGAATTTTTGGAATTTTTATGCTCGAAATATGGATTTTTCATGATAAAATCGAATTTAAATGAAAAATAGGTTAATATGAGAAATATTTTGAATCTGGTCATAAATATTTAGTATGTTGTCACATACAATTTTACAAGATGTGTGTAAAATAATAGGCTATTATGAAGTCTTTATGCATGATTTATGATTTTTTGATGAAAAGTAGCATAAATAGTGACTTAATTAGTAAATAATTGCTAAAACATACTTCATGACTAAGGAAAAACGTCACATGTTGCATTTTATTATATTTTTCAGATCTAAAATTGAAAAGTTGATGAATATATTTTTTCTCATGTTTTTATGATTATAATTGATAAATCCGATAATCCGCAACATAGTTTTTCCGATAATTTTTCGAAATTTTAACCTAAGTTTTTGAACATTATGAGTGTCATGGTATTTTTCCAGAATGTTCATGAGTTTAAATTTCAAATTTTGAATTTATTTGAAATTTTTATGATTTATTTGGAGTTTATAGCATTTTATTGTAATTTTGAGTCCATTAATGAACAAATTTTAAGAAATACAAGTTAATTATAGTCAATATGTTAGTGAAGACTAATTTTGAGTCCTAAGAAGGTTAGGGTAAGTAACTTGTGCATAAATATGATTTTATGTAATTTATTGTGATTTTATAAGGTTGAATCACACAAATCCGTAAAAACAGTTTAATATACGATATTGGCTCCTTAAAGGCGATTTAGCATAAAATTGGCCATGTTCATACATATTATAATGCTGCATTTTATTTATGATTGTAATAATTTTATTTTATGTAATTTTTGAATTATGTAATTTTACTTAGTATGGCCTTAGTTTTTAATTGGTATTACCCGAAATGTATGGGAATATCGATTCGGTTGTAATTTATTGTGATCTCGTATCACCGTTTTGTAATTTAATAGATTTATTTTATTTTAATTACAAATGTATAATAGGAAATTATGTAATTTGTTATGTAATTTATTTATTCCAGAGTTCCTTGAAGACGGTGTCACTCAAGGAAGACGATACATAAAGACGGTGTTACCTCGAGATGCGTGCCAAAACCGAAGTTCAAGGGACCAATGGAGTTGGTTTCCGAATATGTAATTGTTAATTAGATTTTCTATTTTAGGAAGGCCATACTAGGATTTTATTTATGCTTTGCATTTTATTTATATGTTGCATGCATCGCTAAATCGCCATAACTAAAACATGCATTATCATTTTAATCGAGTTTATCGACCGTGTCAATTACAATTATCGTAGTTCACCGCTTTAGTTCACTTAAAACGTGATAGATAATAAATTGACATGACCTCTCGCTAAAATAAACAATTGAGACTTAGCCTTACCAAAAAGTAGAAACCATGAAAACCTATTTCGTGAGGGAGTGCACTCGGCCACACCGGGGTACAAACCTTGTTACGTAGGGGAAGTGGGTGATAAATGTCTATCCACCGAATTTATGTTAATGAAGGGTATTTCGGCACACCGTGCCCTAAGTTGATATGAGTTTGGATCATGGACACATTTATTCGAAATTTGGGTTGAACTCAACGAAAGTATTCACGACGATTTCCGGATGTGTTTCGGGCTAGAGATAAATATTAATGTAATTTTATCGACCAAGAGTTCTAAAAGTATAATCGATTAAAGAGTTAATCCACCAAGTTATATTAATAAAGGGTATTTCGGCACACCGTGCCCCAAGTTAATATGAATTTGGATCTTGGAATCATTTATCATAGTTGGGGAGAGGTCACTATGTAAATGCTTTACTTGTTATTTACAAGTATTATTATAACGATGAATGTTTTGTTTTCCTCTATTCCGTTATCATATTGTTCTATTTTTTTTACCTCAATTATATACGATATCATTTCAATTTTCGATTCAAATCTCCATTAAAACATCGTAACTAAAGACAAATTTGAATTTTCTTCTAAAACCTCGTGTCATCCATTGGAAGGATCTCTTGTAAAGAGTATAGATAAAAGTTATTCATTATCAAATAGGTTTTTGATTCCTGACTAACACATCTACTTACAATGGATTGTTTTTCATATACTTAATCGAATTAAGTACCTTGAAGCGATAAATTGTTTTGGTAATTAGATTTGTCAGAATTCGTAATTGACCAAAATACCGCAACCACTTCAATGAAAGTTTTAAGACTAAACAAACGAATGAAGAGTAGTCTTCATGAAATTCAATTTTTGCTTCTCTAAGCAAAGATTCATTGAAATGAGTGGGAGCATTCTCTTAAACCGTTAAGAAAAGGACGAGGTTCAAGAAGTAAAGATTATAATGGAATTGATACATGGTAATGTTAAAAGTAAAGTTATTGAGAATAACGATACTAAATCTATCAATCCCGACCAATAAAGTTTCCATTGTCTTAAATGTTGGACACTAGAAAGGAAACTACCCCAAATTATTGAAGAGCCAGCAAGTTAGTTGTGGGACATCTAATGAGACTTTCTTCTATAAATGTTTATTTGATTGACATAAATTTTGCTAGTACCACTTCGTCAATATTAGAAACCGGTGGTGGTTTTCATCATTATGTTTGATACATAGGATGATTAGAATATGACGACTAGCAACAATGATGTCGAGAGATAGAGTCATTGTGTACTCAATCTAGTTTTGGGTTTATTGTTCACCTTAATTATGACTATTAAGTGAATAAACTCCAAATAAGAATATAAACTTTTTAAGATACAAAAGAGGTTTCACCTTTGTGACCCTTTACACCATGATTTGATATATGGCTAGCCCATTATCAAGGTGATTATATTCTAAACCGAACTGGAATGACACATCATGTAGATGATGTAAGACTCAAATTGGTATCCCAAGATTAAACCTTAAATTCTGGAATGATGAATTCAAAGAGTTATCGAGTACTCTTGAAACCATTAAATTGTTAATCTTATGGTATATGCATATCTTGTATTCAAAGCAAGATGTCTCGTGCCTTTTGGTTGAAAAGGAGATCGAGGTTGTAAATCATTGATCCAAAATAGGTTGATCATTTTCTTTTACCAACGATTTAAGTTGACGCTAATGTGTTCACTTGATAAGGTAAATAGAGAAATCTTTGAAGAAGTTCAAAGAGTTCAGGAATCGCGATTTAGTCGTTATGGGATTATCAAAGTGAAGACTTTGATATAAGCCAGAGGAAATGTGATATAGTATCACAAGTTAATCTCTCTTAACACACATTATGGAATAATGTGTGGTTGGATAAGAAATCAAACGCTATTCGATATGGTTTGGACTTCAATCAACTCACTTTGAGTTACTTGATCCTTTTGGGGATTTTATCATTTTGTCTAAAATATTTTTCCACTAAATCTAAAACGAATCATATGAGATATGAAATGGTAGGGTACCATGTTTGTAAGTTTTCAAAAGAAACAAATGCTCATTTTCCCTTATTATAATCACAAGTACAACGGGTTTGTGGCTCGTGAAACTGTCTTACTAGAAAACAAGTTTATTTCTAGAAGACAGAGTGGGAGAAATTATTCAAGAGCCACAAAGAATGTTATGTCGCAAGAAACTGGTCTTTCTTGGCTACATGAGACGTTTTGTGTAAGACGTTGTTTCTTCAAAACCTAGGAGGTTAAAGTCATCACTTGTTGAAGATGATGAATTAGTGTTACTTTTAGAAAGTAAAGAGCTTGTAACTTACAAAGAAATTGTTTGATTCAAGTTGATTACTTCTGGAAAGTAATGAACATATGACTTACATGAAAGTGTCTAAGTCACAACTCAATACAAGGCTTAGTGCCATGAAAATCCGAAATAAATTCCAAGTGAATTGTTAGATATCAAAGCTTGATTGGTTGCAAAGGGTTTTTGCACTAGTTGAAATGCTTAAGTCTATTTGGATCTTCTTAGGGATTGTGTTTCATTATGATGATATACATATAGCAAGTGAATCTAAAACCCGCTTCTTCAATTAGATGGAATGTATTCAATACATGTCTTGAGTTTTGTAGATTCTTGCAATCCTAAGATAATGTGAAACTTAAGAGAGGGTCTTAAGTAGGACATCAATGAGTTGTAATCAACATTTTGATCATGTGATAAAACTTTTCTCAATAGGTTGAAAAGTTGTGATTATACATGGAATTTAGTGGGAGTTACGAAAATTTTAAATTAGTCTTATATGTGGATGAGACATTGATCATTGGGAATGATTTAAGACTTTTGGAGTATAATAATACATCTTGAATATCCGGTTTTATGGAGATAAATCCACATGATATTAGCGTCAAATAAGAAGTCTTATGTTGATAAGATTCATGACTAGTTCAATCAAATTGAACATATTTGATTGATTCCATTTGCTTCCGCTGCCGAATCAATTAAATTGGAAACGATCTATAAAGACTTCATATACTTTGAGTATGATGAATTGTTTCAAATCGAATTTAAGTAAGAGTTACCAAGTAAGCCATAATGATTACCCTTAAGTGCTTGCAGAGGCATTAAGGATGTAATGCAAAATGTTTTTGATGCAATTTTGTGTGAAGGTGTTACACAAATGACAATTGACAATTGAGATTGCGCATGGTTTTCGACAAAACCATAATCAAAACACATTAGGATGGTTAAGATACCATTGTGGCTACGTTATTTAAGAAATAGATTTTCTAGAATCCTTATAGGCAATGAAGAACAATGAGAAATATTTACAACGGAAATTGAGTACACTTGCAATCATGTGATGTGCAAGAAGGATGAGTCCCGCACATCGTGAAAAAAAGTGGGGAGTCATTCTAAGGCTAGAGGGCCTATGTCTTGATTAAATCTCGACACGTACTTAGAAAGTTTTGTAATGCAAATGTATACATTACAAAGGAAAACGAGTATGTAGTAAGGTTGAGTAAGGTACAAGAAGTTGATAAAACCTACTAACCAAAGCCTTCTCATAGGCTTAACATGATGAGTCATGTCATTTCAATTGAATTGAGATGAACAACTACATTCAAGATCAATCTGGATGATAGAATAGTAATCAGGTATTGACTATTCATATGTGATAATCACATTTGTCGTTCGAGTTTTTAAAATCTTAAAAACTCCTTTTATACTTTGTTATATCCAAACGGGTTGTGGAGACAATTGAACCCCGTTAAAGTGAACTCGGATTAACATGGTATTCGCCCATAGTCACTTGTATGAGGTGACGTCTCGAAGTGACTAGAGTGTGATGCGATTGATGGCAAGTTCAAGTGCCATAGAGTCATGTGAGATGACTAGTCGATCACATAGGCAGACTGTTAGGAACACTTTGTCGGGCCTTATGACCGCTTATAGAGTTCTGGCAAATTTATATAGCGTGGTTATGGCGAGAGCTACTATAGTATTCTAATGAGTCGATTCTTTTGACTAAAGACTGTTCGCCTAAGATGGCACAGTTTCAGATTAACTTTGATTTGTGTTACTACGACCTTCGTAAATAGGGTCAAACGGGCATATTTTAGGTTATGATGGCTGTGGCTAATCGAAGGGAATAAGTGCGATAGAAATTGTCCACCCCCTTGTCAGGGTTATAACAATATCTCAGGGCCACTCGAGGAGTAATGAACTAGAAATGCGTGGCCACGCTCGGAATGTATCCATGGTGGATAACTCCGGTCAATCAGTTATTCTCCAGATCGAGGAAACCACTCTCGATATGATCACTTGCAAGTACGACCCGAAAGACACCTTGCATTGAGTGGGAGATAGTAATAGGACAAGAGAATTGGTGACGCACACTTGTCGAGGACAAGTGGGAGATTGTTGGAATATGTGTCCTCCGACAATAATGCGATCACAACTGTCGATCATGATGATCACATGTTTAAGTCTCATTCTAAAGAATACAATTGGGAAGTAAAATTTTACTATCTACTGGTCCACACATATCGGTAATGATTGGCTGACTAGAGTTTGACATTACAGTCGTGCGATGGTGGTGATCAGTTGATCCCCTTAGGTCATACCTAAAGGGTAACACTCTTAATTGATTATTTAATTGATCGTATGCTGATACGAGTTAATTAAATTGCTTAAAATTGACGGACGATTTTGTGAGTAAAATTACGTGTCTTATTGTAATTTGATTAAATAAGATTCGGTCTAAGTAATCGAATTGTTTTATTGCTTAGATTAATTTATTGTTTATGAAACAATTAAAATATAGAATGAATTGGCCATTATAAATATAAGAAGTTATGATTTATAATTCTATAACTCGTTTTAAGTAATTGTAATTGTGAATTACCAAGAAGTTATGATTTATAATTCTATAATTCAATTGGTGCTCTAATTGAGAATTAGGCACAATGATTATGTTTCTAACTAGACCTAAAACTAGCCATACCCTATGTATCTTGAGAAGAACAAATGTGTGCATGTATTGGGCACTCTTCCCACCCCTAAACCGTGGCCTCCTCTATTGATACACTCAAGTAGTGTATTTTCTCTTCCAACCAATTCATTCTAATCAGTTTTCAACTTGAGAAAAACTAATCTCTCTAGTTTTTGATTGAAGAACAAAACTATAGACTCTCACATAAATCCCTAATATTATTTTACATAATACTAGAAGTAGTATACTAATAATATTAGTAATTTTAAAGAACAAATATTAATTTCTAGTTACAAAATTAATATTTGTATTAAGAGTATTATCTTGGTATTATTCCTTGGGAGGGATTCTATACTTGAATTCTTGTTCTTCCATTTAAGGAGTGCTCAAGAATAAGTAAGAAGGAGATCTTACTTGTGCCCAATAATCCGATATATCAATGTAAGGGTTGATGATTTCTTCCTTATTTTTATTATTGTTTGCATGCATAAGATCCATGTTTAATTTTATGACTAAATTAAATCATCACATATATGAATATGTCAAGTAATGAGATAAAGATTTCTAACAAAAACGACTATGACAATATTGCCTTATTTTGTAAATAGGAAGTAAAATAAAGTAGCTTATTCTGTAATTAAGAAATAAAATATTAAACTAATTACTTGGAAATAATATTCAAAATAATAACACTAATTTAATAGGATATGATTTCTTTTAGGCAAGAAATCTCGACACCACTTCCTTGGCCTCCAAGTAAAGCATGAACCAGTGCTTCTTCTGGACGTTCTATTGAACAGTCACTCGAATTGTTCCTTTTGATCACTTCCAGAATTAATTCTGTATCATCCCCTCCCCCCTTAGAAGAGAATTGACCTCAATTCTGGAAGTATAAGTACGCCTGGATAAAAAACGAACATAAATTTGTTGCCAAGCCTTAACTCGTTCGTTCCTCTTGATTTCAACATTCTTTTGTGCCATAGCAGCTTGTGCCTTCCACCCCTCCACCCTCCATACACTAGCTTAGACCCTTTTTCATGAACCACGCTGTCGAACCGACATATCGAACAACTACATTCTTTCAGAGCTACTATATCCTGCAAATCAACAAAATAATAATATCGATAATTCTGAAACCCATTAGGATTTATTATGTTCTTGCAGCAGTTCTATTTTGCAATCCCAATATCAAACTTGTAACCCGAACCAAGTGAGCAAAATGAATCCCTTGCAGATGTATCAACCATATCCTCCTCACCATAATCGTCAAATATAGGAGGCCGATTGAAATCTACGGAAGAACCAACATCGTTAACCCCACGTTCTTTACCCCTAGACAACAACGGTTCATCATACTCATCAAATAACGGAGGTAAATTCAGATTTAGAAAATAATTGTCGCCCTCCTGAATTTCTTCATAAAAGAATATATCATTGTAACGTCCCATCCAAATTGTCCCCATAGGACCGTCTCGATTTATGGAAATCAAGAACCTGGCTCTGATACCACTTATGATATAAAAGTTGCGCGGAAGCGGTTCAAGAGAATAAAGAACGATAACGAAATAAGGATATTTGCTTCGAAATCTGTCTAGAAATTGAAACAATGGGATATTTGCTCGGGTTAAACCTATAACTCGAACAATGGTGAACTATAATCAAGACCTATTGATTATAGCTCGGGTTAATGTTTGAAAATGCGTCAAACAATAAAATTTTGGAACGAACTCGTCGAACCGATGTTTACAACTGTAAACGAAAAACTCACTGTTTTTATTCAATAACTCAATCTTTTTTAAAACGCAGCATACCCTATGCCTTATATAGGATTACAATCATCTAACCCTAGTATCTTTAGGAGATATTATTCTTGTATAATAGAAAAAAACTAACTTTAGGAAAGAAATAACATAAAGGAGAAATAAGTAAACCTTCTAAAAACTGAGATAAGGAGATAACTAAACTAGGAAATATACTAAAGAATTTTTAAACGCTTGAGCTCACCATTTTTGGATCATTAACGATCCATGACGGAAGGAAAGCCAATTCCCCACAATAAAAAGCATGTTTAGTAAAGACCAACCCGTTTCACACAAAAGGTGCTAGTCTGACTCAAATCCATGGAAGCAAGCAAATCCAAGATGAAACGAGCCATGATCAAAGACAAAGGCTCAATCAAGAGAAACTGGTGCCAATATCCAAGGCCGTAGCTATGCCCGTAATCTAAGACAAAAGAGTCAAAAGAAGAAGGCTCAATCAAGCAAGCATGTCAATATCCAAAGTCAAAGTTATCTTCAAAAACTTGAATCAAGAATCTGAGCAAAAAGCCGAGATATATTCTAAACCAAGAATCTGAGTCTGAATCAAAAACAAGCCTGGAATCAAATACTAAACAGAATAATGCTGAAGTTTATATAAGATCAAGACATCGATGAAGATGGTCAACTAGCACCCTCACTTAACCATCACACACCCTAAGTCAGAGCCAAGATATAGAAACTTGATCCCGTATCAATTAACATACCTTTATGTGCTCAGGCTACATTAAGCCAGGAGACCCCATTTCCAAGCTATATTACAAGCCATAACCCCATCTAGCCTTAACTCCACAAAATCAAGCTCAAGAGATTTGTTCATCAAAGCCTCTTATTTCCGAGCTCCACATTCCAAATATCCAATTCAGTTTCACCTTGACCCAGACACGGAATCTTCAAATAATTTGCTACCCGAGACGGGACATACCCATATCATCCTTAGGGTCCATTAAGTGTGCTCACACGACAAGGAAATTTTTACAAACTTAATTATACCTCTTTAGTCTATGATTAGAGGGAGTTATCTCAAATCGATTCTTTGAGTCACCAAAGGAATATACCCTTGTGACCCATACACTTTAAGGCCCTAACAGCATAGCTTAGGCACACACTCAAAACTACGATCTGGTTTGATTTCACTTCACGTGAATACGTAGGCAGTCCTCAAGGACACAACCATCCCAAATATCAACTTTCGACCTCATTTCTCAAAGCCAACTCAGAACTACGATCTGTTTTGATTTCACCTCACATGAATACGTAGGCAGTCCTCAAGGACACAACCATCCCCACTATTAACTTTCGACCTTAATTCTCAAAGCCAGCTCAGAAATACGATCTGGCGTGATTTCACTCCACGTGAATACGTAGGCAGTCCTCTAACAAGGACACAACCACACCAACCATAAACTTTCAACCTCAATTATCAACCACACCAACCATAAACTTTCAACCTCAATTATCAACCACCCCAACCATCAACTTTTAACCTCAATTATCATCCTTTCCCATTTCATTGCCATCCTCACCATAAGCATCCATTTTTACCTCTTTACTGGGGGCTCCTTCTTGTCGCCCAGTCTCATTTCTACCAAATTCCCGAGTCATGTTCTCATCCTGGGGGCTTCTCTTCCCAGGCACCACTCTTGCTTTATTCCTCCCTTTTGCCCTTTGAGTCTTATTTGAGTCAAACTAGTGCTTGGTTCGGATAATGACAAAGGTCTTAGATCGATTCTTCAAGTTATCGTGCCTCAAGAGGGGTCTCTTTTATAGCAAACGGTGGGGAAAGACATCCAAGAAGACAGTTGAGCCATACCCATTGCAATTCTTCTACCTTTGGAACTGATACGCGTTGTCACCCACACTTGACTAGGCGTTGCACATATTGAAGCAAAGTCTGTCAAGGTCATTCATGTGTCGCCGTCAAATCTAAGTCAGTGTTGCGCCAGTCTGTCGTCTTGTGTCCTAGTGAGTCGATGACGTGTCAAGTCATGTGACTAGAGCCCATTGAATTTTCATAACGCATTACAAGCAATAAGTTCCACCTTTATTTCAAGTTTAAAATAATTTTAATAAAGAAAAGAGCTTTCAAAACTTGTATGTTTCCCTCCTCATTCAAGGTCCACATGCTAATTGTTTCCTCGTGTGATGTGCTATTTGCGTATTAGATTGCGTTCTTGTGTGGCTACTAACCATGCAGGTGAGTATAAGAAGCGTAGCTCGCTCCAGCTGGGGGCTTCGTCCAAGTCTTCATTCTCCCCAGCGGCAGTCAAGATATTCCCTAGCAGTATTTGCAGTGGTGCTCAAGGTTTCTTCCATGACGATCAAGATGTTCCTAATCGTTGATGTGTTCCCCAGCGAGAGTTCATTACCGTTATATAGCCCATGTATTTCTCAGCCAAATGGTTCTCAAGAAGTCCCGCCTTCGACCAAATTGATTATTAGCAGCAGTTCTTAGAAAGTCCTGCCTTCCTACCAGTGGTTCTCAGAAAGTCTCCTCTTCTATAAAGTCAAGTTCCTACCAGCGGTTCTCAGAAAGTCTCGCCTTCTATAAAGTCAAGTTTCTTCCAGCGGCTCTAAAAAAGTCTCGCCTTCTATAAAGTCAAGTTTCTTCAAGCATTCTCGGAAAGTCCGTCTACTTAGCGGTTCTCGGAAAGTCCTGCCTTTTTTTTAACGGTTCTCGGAAACTCATGCCTTTGTCCACGACGGTTCTCATAAAGTCCTGCCTTTGTCCCCGGCGGTTCTCAGAAAGTCCTACCTCTGTCTCAGCGGTTTCTTCCAACGTCCTGCTACCCTCAATATTTTTTGTTTCTTTACGGAGCTTAGCAAAGGTGTCGTTCTCGAGAAGTTCCCAGACCAAAGCCTCCTTCCTTAGGTTCGTAAACCCAAAGTTAGGATTCCTACCCCTAGATTCTTAGATCCCAAAATAGCTTCCCTTAGGTTCGTTAACCTGAAAGATCCCATACCAAATGTCCTTAGGTTCATAAACCCATAAATCCTTTTGAATTTCTTATACCTTTTTTCCTTAGAAAGCCTGGACCCATGCGTTCAAAATAAGAATTAGTAACCCAGTAGTACCTAAACTTAACCTTAGGATCCCATGTCCTCTTAAGATCATAAGCCTTTAAGTACCCATACCCAGCCCGTCCTCTTAGGGTCATAAGCCTTTAAGTTCCTATAGCCCAGCTCTTTACCCAAACTCTCTAAAGTTCAAACACTCCTACCATTTCTATCCTTTATGATCACACTCCCTTAGAGTTCCTACACCCAAACCATTGTTGCCGCTTAGGTTAAGCTTATATTTGGCCTCCTTCCCGTTGATGTTTACCATTAGGGCCCCACACCCTAGCACCAATCCTTACATATCCTTTAGGTCTTACTCCTAGCTCATACGTAACTCCGGAAACATCTCAGGAAAAAAGTCTCAGGTATGATTTCTTCTTATGGCTGGGGAGCTTCTATAAGTAGTCTAATGGACTTTAAACGACCCTCCTCGATAGTCGACATACTCTTAAATGTTCTCGACGAAAGGTCCTTGGATCAGACCCCTTGAGCCGCCATGTGTCGCCATAGTCTTCAAGTTGTAATCTTTGATTGACCTGAGGGCTATACTTTGACTTTCGCCTTATCCAAGTCTCAGTCAAAGTGGGGGCTCTGTAGACACCTTGTTTCTGCACCTTCCGCCAAACACCCAGTGACGATCGGGCCGCATGTTTAGCATATGTCGCGATTTTATGACGTTTCGTAAATCGGTTAATAAAAGGTAACCTGTACACTTGTGTCTACCTCTTGGTTGTCATCTAGGTGTCATTACGGTCGTTTTGGCAGTAATTAGAGTACATTTGGAGTCCGGTTCAAAAACCGTTTCCATTTTCTAAAACCGTCAATCCCGAGTCAAAAAGCAATGCGCTTGTCTACCTAAGGTTTGGATGTCATAAACTGTTAGGAGTATATCTCATTTTGAGTCCCATGTCACGTCTTTAGGCTAAACTTAAGTTTACATTGCAAAATGTGCATTTCAGTTAGCTAAAATGACAATCTGACCTTTAGGCCCATTTTACGAGGTAATAACGACTTCTTTGTGTCTGGCATATTCCACAGAATGTTCTAGATCTTTCTCTTATCTTTGTAAAGCCACCAAAATCACCTTAATCTGTGTCTTGTACAGAAAGTTATGCCAAAAATACGACAGGCTATCAAACACGCTTTCTTGCGCAGAAGAAACTACCTTAGAGATAACACACCAAGCGGTGCACCTCCGCTGCGGAACGCAGCACCTGCTGCGCCTTTTCTCAGGGCTTTCTTTTTATCCAAGTTTCTGTGTTTCAACCTAAGTCGGTTGTTTCCCTTCCTAATTTCGTCATACCTCTTTCCTGAACCCCTACCTCGTGATTAGTATAAATAGAGGCATTCGTCTCACATATTTCTCACGCGAGTGTCCGCCCCTTCTTTTCTCTCTTTGCATTCTAAGACCGCGCTCTTGGTTTTCGACGCCTACGTGCTTGCTCTACGCGACCACGTAAGCCTAGATCATTCTGGGTACCAGTCACGTTGCACAGACCGACCAATTTGACCAATACACAATCAATAAATCAACCTTTTAAAATCCTTTTGCAAGGGCACTTTCATAGTTGCATAAATCGATTCGAGTTACCACTAAAAGCCGATTTAGTTAAATCTCGCGATGCTAACATGTAATTCCGAGGGTGTAAAATCCCACTTTAATCTTGTTTTATTTCTGTATCATAATTTTTGTAAGAATTTATGTTATAAACATGCTTAAAACCGTCTTTAAAATCATCTTTTCAAACCTATTTTTAGAAACAGCAGAGAAACGACGTGGGGAAGAATCGCACTGACTGATGCACCTTTTGGAAAGGTCGCAACATCTGTCGCGCCTCTTCCAGAGGCTGCCTTCAGTCACTGCTCTTCTTCTTCTTCTTTCTCAGGTTTCTGTTGTTTCGTCTTTTTTTCTATTTTTTTGTCTTTATTTCTCCAAACCTTTTCAAGTTTCTGTTTATATTTATTTTATAAAATATTTTTTTTAATAACTTACAACTTAAATGCCTTTTAATCAATATTTGAGGGTTTACATCACTTAATTCAAACCCGGATTTTAAAGGTTCGATTATTCCATATCGAGTCTTTAGAATTGGTCTTTTGTACATAAACATGCTAAAGCACTTCTATTCGAGTCGTACATCAATAATCAATGTAAATCAACCAATGAACATTAAATAATCAACAAGTCTGACTTTCACAGTCAGAATCCCACTCGAGAACAGTCGCATAAACTGATGCGCCTCTTCCAGGGGACACAGTTTATGCTGCGCCTGTTCTGATATGGCTTCTGCCCTTGAACTCTTCTCGTTTTGACGTAGCTTTTCTAATTAGGATTATAATCAACTATTATTCTTATTATCACCATAATTCGACAAATTTTCCATAATTCATATTTTCAATATTTTCTATTTTATTTTTATTTCTTTATTTTATTTCCTTTTTAATTTAATTTCCTTATTTCTTTTATCTCTTTTATTTCTTTCCTAAACTCTTTTGGCATGTTTATAGATCGTTTGTCACTGGTAATTTATTTCTTTATAATTTGTAATATTTCATATTATCTTGTATGATTTATTTATCCGGCTTTTTCACATGTAATTAATCTAATTTCCAACTTCGACCCAATTGAGTGTTAAATTGTTTGTTAACCGACTTAGTTAAATTCACATGCTAGGATTAAAACGTTGGAAGCTGCATTGCATGCATATAATTGACAACATAACGAGTATAAATAAATTCCCTTATCATTAGTAGAGGCTGCTATCGAGGCTGGCGGGATTAGGTGTTCAAATAAACGAGCTTCCTAATACGTACCCTCACCCCTTACTCAAGATCTATGTGTGCATCCGTGTTCATTGGCATAACGAGAGTCATTCTAGACATAAAATGCTAAGGTTAACGAATTTCTTAGTGTTCATGTCACTACTTTGTGTCTTGACATGACGTGAAGTATTCGAATGGTTCCAGTTTTTCATAAACATTGGTGGCGACTCCATAAATGCAGGCTTGGCAAACCTTTCACCGGTTTCAATGCCTTTCAAATCGATAATGGCCCTTGATGTGCTTTGGCCCTTGCGCCAGAGTTCCGTGGGAGAAGTACAGCCGTCTCGAAACCAACGCGCAGGTGCGCGCTGCGCGGGTGGCTGTGTCCATAGATGATACGAATATGGCTGCCATTTCATCTTAGACTATGTTCAATGTATTTTGTTCATTGTTTTTGACGTTGGACTATGTTCAATGTCTTTCCTTCAAGCCTTTGCATTTAGACTACAAGTAATAGAGATTAGATTCAATGTTAGTGGTTAGTTCTTTTAGTATAAATAGAGGCCATCATTTGTAATAGAAATGGAAGACAGAATTGAGATAAAAACAAAAAAAGTTCAATGAGTTCGATAAAAAAACGTTGGAGTTTGACGCGATCAAGCTTTAGCCCGAGTAATATTCAATAGGTCTTGAGTATTCTCACCCATTACTCGTGTTATAGGTCTAGCACCGAGTAAATATCCCATTGAATTGAATTCGACACATGAATTCAAGGCAAATATCCTTTTATTTTAATTTGTCTGTTATTCCGCTTCCGCATTGATGTGACCATAATTGGCGCATATTTAGCCCCCGAATTACCATCGTTTCCATGCTTTTTAGTGCCTATTTGGGTCATTTCTTATCTTTAGTTCTTTGTTTTGCATATTCTTTGAGATTTTGATCCCTTGGTAGGAAAGGAGTAAGAATCTTGCATTTTCGTGGCAAAACGAGGCTAAATTGATTGTATTCAATGACCAAGCATCAAGAAGAGACAAGACTAGAAGGCCTTTGTACATATCATAGTAGAAGAACAATGTTGAGAAAAGGATCCTTGAGTCCCCGAGGAAATCCCCAAGAGATTTATGAAGAAAAGGGAAGAAAAGAAGAAGAATTGAAGCTGACCAACAATCCGAACGGATTGTACCAAATCCGCCCGTCCGTCCAGCCCAATCCGAGCGTCCCACCTTGGAATCCGCTCGGATTCCCCCAGCACAATCCGAGCGTCCCTCTCTTGAATCCGCTCGGATTCCCCAGCCCAGATCCGGCCATCCCGACTCCGATCCGCACGGATTTCAGTACAACACGTTTTTCATTCTTCAAGCTACGAAAAGAGAAGCCCTTCTCTCAGAAAATACCGGATTCTCCTTGCTCAACTTAAAAAGTGTAATTACTAGTTTAGCCCTTAGTTAACCCTAATGCATCCTCCCTAATTTTCACTATAAATACCCCATTAGTCTAATTAGAGGAGCATGTTCTTCTTATCAATAATTAGTGTAGTTAATATCAATCAAATCTCTCTTTAATATTGTAATCAAGTATTAATCAAGTTTTAATCCAAGTTTTAGTTCTTTAATCTCTCTCTTGTTCTTCCTTTATTTTTGGGTAATTGAAGATTATTTGGGTTATTTTGGGAGATTGACAACCTCTCAATCTAGGATTCAAGTACTTCTATAATTCTTGCTTTGTTATTGGAATCATTAGTAGGTATAATCTCTTAATCTCTTTTTAATTATTGTTAATTACTTTCATTTATTCATCATGTTTCATTATGTTAGTATGATTGACAACCTTTCTAGCATGATCAACATGATAATGAGTGAGTAGTCTCTTAGCTAGGGTTTAATGGGTGATTAGGGGAAACAACATGGGGAATGATTCATGCTTAAATTAATATGCTTTCATATCTTATTTGCTTGCTTGTTTTGATCTTAATACATGCACATGTTATATTTGATGAAATGCTAAGCCTATGAATCCTTGCATTTACTATCATCTTCTATCCTTTCAACTTGACTTGTAAGACATAACCCAACTCGCGTCTTGTTAGACCATGCATGTGTTGAGTAGGAAAGATTAAGTCGACTTGTAGGTGTTGTACAATCTAATCGATTCGGCTCCGGGACCCAAACTTTCCTAGGATTATAAGATATAACCCAACTCAATCCATCACAACAATAATTGCTTGCTTATAATTTGAGAACATGTTTGTATGATCATATCCCATGATTCCCCTATGAACCCATGACACCCTAGTGCCTTTAATCAATTGTTTACACCCCTTATTTTATTCATCTTGCTAGTTTATTTTCATTGCTATTTTAGTTTAGTAACCTTCTACATCAACCCAATTTGTGACACCCCTAGACACTACTAGTTACAATAGAATTCTCATTTCAATACCCGTCCCTTGGGATCCGACCTTTACTTGCCTCTTTACTAATTGTAGAGTTGTTTGTGAAGTATAAATTGTGTTTTGTATCGACCATTGACCAACGACCACATATGCTTAATTGTGAACACGAAATGGCCTCGATCAAAAATGGCGCCGTTGCCGGGGACGGTGTTTAATTGATTTAAGATTTCTTTTATTGTTATTAGTTGTGTCTTTTTCACCTTGGGGAAGTAAAACTCCTCAAGGTTTGTTCTAATTGTTTTCGAGTTGTTTGATATTTTGCATGTCTAGAAGGTTACAAAGAGATTTGTTACCTTTTGACCGTGAAATCGAAAGAACCTTGACGAATAATAGGAGACTTGTTAGGAGGAATTTGGGAGGTGTTGGTGAAGTTGTTCAACCCACTAGTGAGTTTGTCAATCCTTTCGCAATAGAAGGAGAAGAAAACCCATTAAACAATACCACACAAAATCCACCTACAATCCCTAAATTCTCGTCACACTCTATACCCACCGAGGAGGATCTACCAAATGGTACTCCTACCCCGCAACATCTCACCGGTAATTTTATTGCCAAGTCCGCCTTCATCCAACTAGTTGAGAGGAGCCAATTCGGGGGAATGCCTAGTGAGGACCCTCATTCTCATATGGAAACCTTTTGCGATTATTGTGAAGCTATCTCTCAAACGGGCGTGACTCAAGACCAAATAAGATGGGTCTTATTTCCTTTTTCGTTAATCGGCACCGCAAAGCAATGGTTGAAGGGCCTTGATAAGGCCACCCTTGGAATAGATTCTTGGAAGAAGTTAGCTCTAGCTTTCTACAAAAAATTCTACCCACCGGAAAAGACTAACATGCTAAGAGCTCAAATTACGGGTTTTAAGCAAAGGGATGAAGAATCTTTGTATGAAGCTTGGGAGCGGTTCAAAGGTATTTGTAGCTCATGTCCTCACCATGGACTTAGTGAATGGTTTTTAGTGCAACAATTTTGGAATGGTTTATATGAAGATTCAAGGAACATTCTCAATATGGGATCAAATGGAATGTTCACCGAAGTTGATGACAATCAAACATGGAACAAGATTGAGGAAATGGCGGTCCATAATTCACAATATAGTAGGCCTCGCAAGGCTACTAGAGGAGGAAAGTATGAAGTGGACTCCGTTACTCAATTGGGTGCTCAACTTAGTGCTCACATTGACACAATCAACTTGAAGTTTGAACAAGCTATGGCTAGACTTGAGGAAAACTCGAAATCATCAAAGCATCATGTCAATGCCATGACGGCATCCTCATCAATCCCAAGTGGGATATGTGAGAATTGTGGAACTTTGGGTCATGATTCAAGTGAGTGTAGGGGAACAACCGAACAAGTTAATGCTTTCCAAGCTTACAAAAGTGGTACCCCTTATTCAAATTTTTACAATGAAAACACCAAGTTCCATCCAAATCTCTCATACAAAAGCCAAAATGTTCAAAACCCTCAAACAACATACACTCCACCACCCATGAGAAATCAAAATCAAAGACCCTTTTACAATCAAAACCAAGGTTACCAAAATCAAAATCCATACAATCACCAAAATGACCAAGGTTTTGATGTCCAAAAAGCGGTCCTCCAAATGCAAAAGAATCAACAAGAATTTTTCACTCAAATGCAAAAAGATAGACAAGCAAAAGACACCACCATCAACAACATTCTAGCTCACACCAAGATGTTGGAAACACAATTGACTCAACTAGCATCTTCAAGCTCACAAAGACAAAAGGGGCAATTACCACCTCAAAGTAATCCCCCTAGACATGAAACGGTTAGTGCCATTCACTTGAGAAGTGGTACGAGATATGAAGCACCGAAGGAGCAAGTTGAGAATGAAGTTGTGAAAGCTAGTGAAAAGGAAGAAGTCGTGCAAAGCCCCAAAGAAGGGGAATCATCAAAAGAAGAAAGTTCAAAGAAAAATGAAGACAAGGCCAAAGAGAAGGAGCCCATTGTGATTAGACTTCCTTTTCCAAGTCGTCAAGCCAAGCCCAAATTTGATGATCAACTTGGAAAGTTCATGGAAATTGTGAAGAATTTAGAAGTCTCAATTCCTTTCACGGAATTAATCAATCACGCATCACCGGCCTATGCAAAGTACATGAAAGATATCCTCACAAAGAAGAAGTCGATCCGGAAACTTGAGACTATCGCCTTCACTAAGGTGAGTAGTGCAATACTTCAAGGGAGTTCACCTCCAAAGTTAAAGGATCCGGGAAGCTTCTCAATACCGTGTACCATTGGCGACACAACGATCAACAAAGCCTTATGTGATCTAGGGGCTAGTGTGAGTGTCATGCCATACTCGGTAAGTAAAAGGTTGGGAATGGGAGAGCTTAAATGCACCAATATCACACTTCAAATGGCCGATAGATCGACGAAGACACCATTAGGGATATGGGAAGATGTCCCCGTGCGAATTGGGAAGTTTTTCATCCCGGTGGACTTTGTCATTGTTGATATGGAGGAAGATTCCAACATTCCAATCATCTTAGGAAGACCTTTCCTACACACCGCGGGTGCGGTGATTGATGTGAAACATGGAGAGCTCACTCTAGAAGTGGGAGATGAAAGCATAACTTTTAATCTTGACAAGACCATGAGAGCTCCTCGTTTGCATGAGCCATGTTTCATGATTGATCATTATAGCCTAAAAGATGAAAAGAAGAAATCGGAACTCCAATGGAGGAAGAAAATTGAAGATGCTCCATTCAAAGAGCAAGTGAATTGTGACAAGGAGAGCTTGCAAAGCTCATCAAAATCAACCAAGGAAGAAGAGGATGGCCTCATTGGCCAAGAGAAGAAATTGGGAGAGTTGTCTCCATCTAAGCAAGAGATTTTCAATGATCAACTCAATGAAGTTTGTGGTCTTTGGGACGACGAATTTGAAGGGATCTTTAATCCCTACATTGGGCATGCCATCGATCATGATCAACAACAAGGGCCACGGTCTATTGAGGACCTCTACCATAACAATGAACAAGCTTTTGATTACTTCTTCAAGGTGTTGAGCAACATCAACAACACCTTGAACATGCCCCCTTGACATCTCATCAAGAATGAGAGTTTGGTGGAGTCCTCCCTAAACCACCACTTGTAAATATTTCTAACTCCCCAACTTACATTTCAATTCTTGTATTGCATTTTTGTCATTTTTGGATTTTATTTACTTTGATCAAAATAATTGTCATGAAAAGAGAGAAGTGAGGGAGGGACTAACGATTTCAATTGATGTGTAGTGCTTTACCTTAGTGTGGGGATGGCAATTGCCTAGGCTATTCATGCCTTAGTAGTGCCCCCACAATGAAGAACAAAAGAAATGAAAAAGAATGGAAGAATGGTAAAGGGAAATGCATTGTGCACGAATGAAGTGAATCCGGGTACAAAGGACCAGAATCCGAGCGGATTCTCGATAATCCGCCCGTCGCAGCAAATCCGAGCGTCCTGCTGAGAAGACGCCCGTCCTGGGCTGAGCTGAAATTGCAAATTTCTTGACTGTTAAAGAATCCGAGCGGATTTCTGGAAAGACGCCCGTCTCACAGAATCCGTCCGTCTTTCATACAAGACGCCCGTCTTCAAGCTGAAGAAAACAAAGAAAAATCTCTGGACTGAAATCCGTCCGTCCTGCACAAAATCCGCCCGTCCCTCAAAAAGAATCCGAGCGGATTCCCCAGAATCCGCCCGTCTCTAGGCGGGATTTTGAAAATTTTGAAGCTGCAGAATCCGCACGGATTGCACCCAATCCGCACGGATTGTCCCTGCGTTTTGAAATTGTCGACTTCTTTATAACCCACCCTACCTTCATTCATTCATTCATTCACTTACAAACACTACCCTAAACATCAAAACCCTCATCCTCTCCATCACAAAAACAAAAACCCTCAACAAAATCTACCAAAATCAAATCAAACCATCCTTCAAACAACAAATCAATCACTCCATCTTCAATAACAATCAAAACCAAGAACAAATTCTTCAAACCTTTGAGTCGATTTTTGATTTCATAAAGGCAAAGCCTTTCACCTTCAAATCGATTTGGACATTCTACAAATTGAAGATTTTTGATTCTTTTCTTGGTTAGTTCATCAAATGGCAAGGACAAAGGGTGCAACAAAGGCAACAAAGGCACCAAAAGCAAGGGCTCTCTCTCAAAGGCAAAAAGCTCTCCAAACAAAGAAAGCTTTGGCAATGGTGGTAGCAACACCAAACTTGGAAGTGCAACAACAACAACAACAAACTTCTATGGGAGCATCACCTTCTACTCCGGTAATCGATCAACTCTTGCATTATCCGGAGGTAACTTTTATTTCCGATACCCATAGAAAGACATTTGCTAAGTTTGCTATGAAATCAATTAAAACCACCAAATTCATATGTAAAGATGCTTTGGAGAAATTGGGTGTTCTTGAACAAACAAAAGCCTTTTTCAATGCCATGGGTTTGAAGAAATTGTTTGAAACAAAGGAAGTAACATACCCCTCCCTTGTCTTAGAATTCTTAAGTTCTTTAAAAGTCACCAAAGTTGAGAATAGGGAAAATCTTGAGTTTCGTCTAGCTAACACTAGTAGACGCGTTACCTTTCCGGAATTGGGTGAAATTTTGGGTCTTAGCGATGAAGAGAAATATTATAAGCAATATGGGAAGTATGACCCCGAGCCTCTTTGGGAGGCAATCTCCGGGAAGAAATTTGATGATTTTCATGCTTGTCGTGCTCTTTTGGTCCATCATCCGGGCATAAGAGTATGGCACAAAGTTGTGGGAAATACCATAATTGCTAGGAAAGACACCAATCATTTCACAAGACTTGATTTTATTCTCCTTGAATCGGCTTTGAATATTGGAAGAATTCATACCAAGCCTTACAATTCTTTGAGGCTATTGGTTGATAGATGGCTCCATGTAGATAGTGGGAAGAAGGGTACAACCGTTATTGTTAATGGCGGCCTAGTCACGGTCCTAGCCAAGCACTTTGATCCTAATTTCAATAAGGATAGCAAGTACAAGGCAAAGGAAGGTGGCCATCTTATTGATATGTCTATCATGATTAACAAGTTCAAGTGGGTTGCTCACAATCCCCTTGACACCAAGTATGGGTGGCTTACTAGTGAGGCTCGATCATTCACTTTACCCGCGAAGATTTGTCGTCTAAGTGTCCACCGAACCAACTATTTACTTCCCCTATCCGAAGAAGCCGAGTACATCATTCAACAACAAAAGGGTGATCATGAAACCCCTCCTCTTCCATTGTTATACCGCCTTACCCCTTTGTGTATGAAGAGTTCAAACCACAAGGAGTTGAAATTGGGAAAGACTATGTCACTCTTCTTATGCAAGCCATGCACAAGCAAGCTTATGAAGATCGGAAGAATGCATATTTGGCTCAATATCCTCCCCTCCTACATCTAGCTAGGCAAGGACTCCTTGATCCATCTTGTCCTTTGCCTAGTTGGGCGGATAAAGAAGCCTTGTTTCCGGGTGCATCTAGGGACGTGGTGGAAGACAATGAGGTTGTTGGAAATGGTGAAGAAATTGATGATAATATTGAGGAAGAAGCAAGTGGAGATGAAGAAAGAGATGGTGAAGATAATGATGAGCAAGATAATGAAGAAAGTGATAAAGAAAGTGCCAAGGAAAGTGGCAATGTGACCACTTCTCATGAGGGAAGTGATGATGATAGCATGATGGAAGACTAGCTTTGGAGACTCCTACACTCCCATGGTTTGTCTATATCTCTTTGTATTTTATTTCATTTTGATCATTGTTGGTTTAGTCTTAGCAACATCAAAGGACTCGCACCTCGGTACCATTGAGGTGTTCTTTATTGTTCCCATTTTTGAAAATCCAAAATGACAATCTAGTTTCATGCATATCATAGTGTGTGCATGAACTATACCCATCCTTGACATTAGCAATAGTGTCTTATTTGGTTTGGGGAAGTTAATGCATACACAACGGGAGGTAATCTAAATTATCCTCTCCGTCATAACAAAAACCATGCATCATGTAGTATAGCTTAGTGTAGAATTGCATTTAGTATAGAAATCATGCATCATTTTTGCATAATTTCCATCATTTTGGCCATTGAGGACAATGCCCATATTAGTGTGGGGATGGGAATTCTAACACTTAACTTTTATTCAAAAACCCATAAAAATTGAAAAAATTTCAAAAAATCATTAAAAATTGAGAAAAATTGAAAAATCCAAAAACAAGTTCATTTCCTTTGTAGTGTAGACTTGTATATATTGTCTTGTATATATTGTGCTTGTCTTATCCTTGTTCACTTTGATTGACTATGCCACATCCGAGACATGAGGATATTGAAGACCGCATGGTATGATCTTTCCAATCTCCTTTTTCCTCTTTATGTTAATGACTATGTGGCTTTATTTTTATTGATGCGGTAAAACAATGTGAACTTAGGATTGCATTTAGTTTATATGCCATATTAGTTGGTAGAATCATATGCATTAGGATGTTTATATGCTAGTTGCATCATGGCATGTAGTTGCATGTTAGAAAAATTTTGCGAAACCGTCTACTTTGGAAGCTTGACAAGTGTATATAGGCCCTAGTAGATGCTTTTTATTCTTAAGACTTTGCTTGTTAGAATACTTGTAAAACACCCTAGGATGTGTCATACTAGTATCCTTTGACCCATGGATTAAGGCCTAGTCAAGAGTACCTTGTGGTGTGATAACTCCTTGGCTACCGTTTATTCCAAGGTGACCCTTGAAACCATGCATACTTCCATCATTCATCCATGTTCTACCACACATTTTGTCATCAAAGGGAATGGGCACAAAAAGAAATCAATTTGAGTTCAATGAAATGAAAAGTGAAAGAAAGTTTGCAAAAATGCATCAAATGAAAAGAGGAGCAAAAATAGACTCCTAAAGCTTCAAATACAAGGCACCCTCGTTACTAATTGGGGTGACTTTGAAAATGTTCAAAAAAAAAATGCAAAAAGTTGAAAAGTTGTCAAGTATTGAAAAGCCAAAAATCAAAAAGAATTGGCAAGAAAGTGTTCTCAAATGTCAAATGCCAAATGAAATTGGGGGGAAAAACAAAAATGAAAGCAAACTCCCAAAATGAAACTCAAATATCTATTGATCCCTTTATCCATCGTATCCATTTTTGTGCATGGTAGAGAGGGGACGACTCTTCTTCTTGTCTAGGCAAGAGGGGGAATTCCGCGATCCTCCAGTGTTTCTAACACCATAGGGAGTCTACTCTTGACAAAAGCATTTAACGATTGAGGACAAAGATACCCTAGCTTGACACCTTTTGGAGGTGATTTATTGGTATCCTTCTAGGCCTAGTAGTTTGAACAAATTGCATCTATGAAGGATTGTGTACCCTTGAATTGCTTCCCTTGTAGATAATTTCCGCCACTTAGATGAGGAAAGTGGCTATTCTTTTTGTAGATGCATCCATTATGTGATTTTATGTGCTTTAATGTTTGGATGTGTCGCCATTTTGGCAAGACCCACCTTGCCTTGCAAGAAGGCATCCTACCTCATGGTTGTCTTGTTGTGAGTTGAAGGGGCGGAGTGAGACCCGCTAATTGTCTCATATCGGCTATTATTATTAGGTTAGGTTAGTATTGGTCCTAGTCTTTGTCACCTCTTTACTCGGGACGAGCAAAGGTTCGGTTTGGGGATATTTGATGTGACCATAATTGGCGCATATTTAGCCCCCGAATTACCATTGTTTCCATGCTTTTTAGTGCCTATTTGGGTCATTTCTTATCTTTAGTTCTTTGTTTTGCATATTCTTTGAGATTTTGATCCCTTGGTAGGAAAGGAGTAAGAATCTTGCATTTTCGTGGCAAAACGAGGCTAAATTGATTGTATTCAATGACCAAGCATCAAGAAGAGACAAGACTAGAAGGCCTTTGTACATATCATAGTAGAAGAACAATGTTGAGAAAAGGATCCTTGAGTCCCCGAGGAAATCCCCAAGGGATTTATGAAGAAAAGGGAAGAAAAGAAGAAGAATTGAAGCTGACCAACAATCCGAACGGATTGTACCAAATCCGCCCGTCCGTCCAGCCCAATCCGAGTGTCCCACCTTGGAATCCGCCGGATTCCCCAAAGACAATCCGAGCGTCCCTCTCTTGAATCCGCTCGGATTCCCAAGCCAGATCCGCCGTCCCGACTCCGATCCGCACGGATTTCAAGATAAAGACGTTTTTCATTCTTCAAGCTACGAAAAGAGAAGCCCTTCTCTCAGAAAATACCGGATTCTCCTTGCTCAACTTAAAAAGTGTAATTACTAGTTTAGCCCTTAGTTAACCCTAATGCATCCTCCCTAATTTTCACTATAAATACCCCATTAGTCTAATTAGAGGAGCATGTTCTTCTTATCAATAATTAGTGTAGTTAATATCAATCAAATCTCTCTTTAATATTGTAATCAAGTATTAATCAAGTTTTAATCCAAGTTTTAGTTCTTTAATCTCTCTCTTGTTCTTCCTTTATTTTTGGGTAATTGAAGATTATTTGGGTTATTTTGGGAGATTGACAACCTCTCAATCTAGGATTCAAGTACTTCTATTATTCTTGCTTTGTTATTGGAATCATTAGTAGGTATAATCTCTTAATCCCTTTTTAATTATGGTTAATTACTTTCATTTATTCATCATGTTTCATTATGTTAGTATGATTGACAACCTTTCTAGCATGATCAACATGATAATGAGTGAGTAGTCTCTTAGCTAGGGTTTAATGGGTGATTAGGGGAAACCAACATGGGGAATGATTCATGCTTAAATTAATATGCTTTCATATCTTATTTGCTTGCTTGTTTTGATCTTAATACATGCACATGTTATATTTGATGAAATGCTAAGCCTATGAATCCTTGCATTTACTATCATCTTCTATCCTTTCAACTTGACTTGTAAGACATAACCCAACTCGAGTCTTGTTAGACCATGCATGTGTTGAGTAGGAAAGATTAAGTCGACTTGTAGGTGTTGTACAATCTAATCGATTCGGCTCCGGGACCCAAACTTTCCTAGGATTGTAAGATATAACCCAACTCAATCCATCACAACAATAATTGCTTGCTTATAATTTGAGAACATGTTTGTATGATCATATCCCATGATTCCCCTATGAACCCATGACACCCTAGTGCCTTTAATCAATTGTTTACACCCCTTATTTTATTCATCTTGCTTGTTTATTTTCATTGCTATTTTAGTTTAGTAACCTTCTACATCAACCCAATTTGTGACACCCCTAGACACTACTAGTTACAATAGAATTCTCATTTCAATACCCGTCCCTTGGGATCCGACCTTTACTTGCCTCTTTACTAATTGTAGAGTTGTTTGTGAAGTATAAATTGTGTTTTGTATCGACCATTGACCAACGACCACATATGCTTAATTGTGAACACGAAATGGCCTCGATCACGCATTTCGCATCATATGGTATCAGAGCTTCGGCTCTTGATTTCGTTAAATCTAGACGGTCCTAGGTGTATCAAAGTCAAGTTGTTAGTTGAATTTCCGATTGCGATTGGAGTTCAAGGGTTAAACTCAAGCAGGTAGTTTGAGGGTTAATCGGTTTTGCATCTCAGGGGCGAATTTCTAGTGACTTTATTCCAAAAAAAAAAAAAACAAAACTACTGTTCAGGGGCATGGAACTGTTCATCCGAAAAAAAAAAAAAAAAAACAAATGGTGCCAAAAGGTCTTAAGGCGTGTCAAAGTCAAGATATTGGTTGAATTTCCGATTGCGATTGGAATTCAAAGGTTAAACTCGAGCGAGGTAGTTCGAGGGTTGATCGACTTTGGATAACTCATATCATAGGCCCAAGAATCGGGACGATTCTTTTTTAAGAAAGGGATTATGATACGAATATGGTTGTCATTTCATCTTAGACTATGTTCAATGTATTTTGTTCATTGTTTTTGACGTTGGACTATGTTCAATGTCTTTCCTTCAAGCCTTTGCATTTAGACTACAAGTAATAGAGATTAGATTCAATGTTAGTGGTTAGTTCTTTTAGTATAAATAGAGGCCGTCATTTGTAATAGAAATGGAAGAGAGAATTGAGATGAAAACAAAAAAAGATCGATGAGTTCGATAAAAAAACGTTGGAGTTTGACGCGATCAAGCTTTAGACCGAGTAATAGTCAATAGGTCTTGAGTATTCTCACCCATTACTCGTGTTATAGGTCTAGCACCGAGTAAATATCCCATTGACTTGAATTCGACACATGAATTCAAGGCAAATATACTTTTATTTTAATTTGTCTGTTATTCCGCTTCCGCATTTCGCAGAGGTAAGTATAACTTTAAGTTATATGTTGAAGTAATAGTCGAGGTTACTATAACCTCACATCCATGGTTGATGTTATGGTTGAGGTTACTATAACATTAATCGTTAGTACCAGTTTCCTATGTTATGTGATGTTTAGTTGTTATTATATAACGCTATGTATGCATATGTCGTTTGTTACTCTTGTTCATGTGATAAGTAGGATAGTCTGTTATACTATCCTATGAGTTGAGTCGTGATGTTGTTCACGATAATGGTACAGTCAGTTATAATATGCATTTGTGGTTTACTAGTCTCAATAGATGACGGTAGTATTAGTTATATACTATCGGAACCAACTAACGCCACCCGTTGATGCGGGATTTATTTTTTGTCTATGGTCGGGGGGTAATGGAGGCAGTGAATTATACGCTTTGTTCCCCGAGTATCGTTCGGTGTATAGTTATTGCACCGAGAGTCTGGCCATGTCTTTGACATATAGGCAGTGCTTATACACTATACATAGTACCGTGGAGGTAGTGTTTATACGCTTTGCACCAATGGAGGCAGTGGTTATACGCTCTGGCAAGTTAGAGGCAGTGATAGTAGATTGATATTACAGGGAGTGTGCTCGTGGCTCCATATTAATGTACCTTCTGGCAATGGCAACATCTGGATTGGTAGAAGGAATTAGGCGCCAACTCAGGAGAGCATTTGCATTGCAGCTCTTATGGCTGTGTACTACAATGTGTTGCATCAACTAAATATAGCTAGATTAGAAAGAGTTTTGCTCAGTCGAAGGCTTTTGGTTGCACAAATTACATGCTTAATTAGAAGTAGGATTCAACAACTAGGATTGTATACATTTAGTACAAGTGATAGAGCATGGATTGCTTGGTTGTTGTTAATCCTATATAATATATTGCAATATCCTTACTTTATAATAGTATTTAAGCTTAATGAGAATTCTTACATTCTACCAAAAAAAAAAAAAAAATTAGAGGCAGTGGTTATACGCTCTAACGGGCGTTCTTTCTATTCACTATGCTTTGTTGCTAGCTTTGTGCCTATTGTTGCTGTGGATCATGTGTCACCATATTCTCTATGCTTTGATGCTAGCATCGTGCTTTAAGTTGTTGTGGGACGTGTGCTACTTTGGTTGTAAGTGTACATGGTCTAGTGGTTGCATATGGTCTAGCTTTGTATTATGGCTTCCGTCTACGGTTGGTAAAGTTATGATAAGTTGTATTAAGTTTTCATAAGTATAGTTGGTCTCACATGTTTACTGGTTATGCATTTTAATTGTTATTGATTGTTGGTTATTTTCAATTGTTGTAAACATGACTAGGAGAGCATCTACTTACTCCCGACTGATTGTCGAATCCCACTCCCAGGTTTAATGTTCATCGCTGTTTGGATGATATTGCTTGTGATGCATCGAGGGGCGAGACGAATAATAAATTAGGAGTTTATTTTTATGTTTTAGAATTCTTGAATAATGTATTAGTTTTGGTTTTGGTTTTCGTATCGATCCGGATTGGTCAGTTGTTTCCGCCACCTTGATCCTTTTATCATTGTTATACTCTGATTCTTCAGTTATATACGTTTTTCCTTTGTTTTATAATCCGGGTTGTTACAGTTGGTATTAGAGCGAGCATGCTCCCAACTCTCGCGTAGTTAATGACTAAAATACAATGGCTTAGTAAATCAGTGAGAGTAAATTGGTTAGAAACAATTAAGGACTTGTTTGTTTATATCTTAATGTATCGCATTGTTATTAATTGTGTTACATGTATTGTTCATGTACTTACTTGTTTATGCCTTAATGTTTCATATCGTTATTAATTGTATTACATGTTTTGTTCATGTATTACTTT
This sequence comes from Silene latifolia, assembly GCF_048544455.1. Taxonomy (NCBI): domain Eukaryota; kingdom Viridiplantae; phylum Streptophyta; class Magnoliopsida; order Caryophyllales; family Caryophyllaceae; genus Silene; species Silene latifolia. Next base: position 1,659,993 of record NW_027413793.1, read on the forward strand.
GTTTATGTCTTATTGTTTTTCGTTATTAATTGTATTAAATGTATGATTTATGGGTTGTGTTGTTTATCACTTGATGTTTTGTTTCGTCATTAATGGTATAAAATGTGTTGCTCATGTATGAGTTTTTCGAGCATGCTTTGTTGATTTTAAAGACGGTCAATTTTGAAAATGTCCTTCGCATGTTACGTGTCGTACATTTTGGGTTATACATCAGTCAAAACTTTTAATCCTTGATAACCCGAGATTTACTCTTATCCTACTTTCATCCTTTTGGATTACTTGGTGATATCGTCCCTGCTTGAGGTGATTTTGAGGTTTATCCCCTTGTGGTTTCTCGAGGCATCAAGTTAGGATTGATTGGCAGGTTGGATGTTCAAGTATGAAAGAAAAGAGCGTTTATTAATATGAGTTTGGTAACGAAGAAGTTTACTTTTGGAATAGAAGTTCATAGGACGATGTTTCCTTTGGGATTGTAGGCGTTATGTTCTTTTATGTGCTTGAGCAAATCCTTATTGATGATAGAGGGTGATGATTTGTGCCAAAAGATGTATAATTGTGGTTTCAAAGTTTCACAAGAAGTGAGAGACATGACGAGTATATTTATCTTATGAAATTATTTGGGAATATCGTAGCTTATGCTCTTAATGGTTAGATTTATTGGATTTTGTCTTGTGTTAAAGGAAAAGTTATGCGAGTTATTTATGGATCGAGGATAGAATTATGGAAATGAACTGAACGTTATCGTGGAGTTTAGATTGAGCACGTTGGAAATTTTGGAGACTATGCTTGTCTTTTACTGGGAATATCATATTTGAGGAGTTAGAATTATTAATGGTGATTAGCGAGTTATGAAAAATCTTATGATTTATCCGTTGAGGAGTTATTTACTGATCGTACTTTTGAAGGACAGATTAAGAGGGATGAACTGTTGCTTATGAACTTGTGAGATGTTGACGTTAAATTGGGCTAAAACGTTGACTTAGTATATGGCCATATCGAATATGATGATATTGAATCGTGGTGTTCATCTTTTAAGTGTATAGAGAATTTCAATGGATTTATTCATTAAGTATAATTAGGTGAAGGCCTTGATAGTTGAAGGTGTTGAGAGTTGAAGATCTTGAGAGTTAAAGGTTTTGAGAGTTGATGATATAAGGAGTATAGTGTTTGTGAAGGGCAAGTATATAGGGATTTGTTGGTCTTGAGGTATTACGGAGATGCGTTTAAGGAAGTTACGTGGCGGAGTTACCTTAAGTAATGATTGTACGATATTTGTAAGACCTTGGTTATCGCGGTTTATTTATCTTATCTTATGGTGTCGTCTTCGGGTAGATAGAATAATTGTTGAGTCGTTTATCCTTGTCATCCCTGCTCGTGTCGACCATCATAACTCTCATATTTGAGTTTTCAGGCCAAAGATTTCACTTTTATTTTTTGTCCTTCATCTGTTTCATCTATCGTCACTCTATATTTGTTCTTTAATTAAAATCCGGTTCCTTCTTCTTTGAACTTTTGTAATTACGCTTTTCACATTGATTTCTCTCTAAGCTTTTACTTCCTAAAGCTATGTGTTCTTTTGCTTCGTGGTACTGCACGAGAATGTTTTGTTTTGTTTTGGAAGTTGTTTGTTCTTTCATGGTAACTTGAAAATGTTTGAAATCTCTTTAGAGCTACTTGTGATCATCTTGTAGTGGAAGCTTGGATCCTTTGGCGAGCGCTGTTATATACCTCGAGATTGATGCTCGGTTATTTGAGGTTGAGAACTTAGTAACATAGTTGTATGCGAGTGTGAATTGGGATAAATTTTAAAGTTTTTGAGAAGGAGTATTAATGGTCTTATACTAAGCTAAGAAGGTTTGAGTGTTTTATTATATTGAGGGAATATAGATGTTTGTTTGTTCTTTCATGGGTTAAAGGTGTTTCATTTAAGAGTATGAGTGATTATTTAAAGAACATAGATGTATGCAATCTTGTGGTGGTTTCGCAATGTCATGATAATACTCATGGATAATAAACTGAGATTAGAAATTGGGGTTATAAGCTTGATAGTTATATGAGCACATATGATAAGATTTATATGGTGATATTATTATGCTTTGATGGAAATGCTTTATCAATGGCAAGTGTGTTGTGGTACGATAGGTACTAGCTTAACTAAAGTGTATGGTTCATTGGGTGCTTAGGAATGTCAAGATCATAAGTGTTTCAGAGGAAGCGATTGGGTCTTACATGTGCGGCTGATGATTTTGTCATGAGATTGAGGTTGGATAGAATTATGACAGTTTAGTCGAAGTTTGAGGTTTATGATTGATGACTTTGGATGCTAGATATATATCGAGAATTATCGAGATTTATTTAAACCTTTTGAGCTTAAGAGTTGTGAATGGTAGTATGCACTACTCGCTTTGAGGATATTAGAGTAGGCCGGAGTGATATTAATGGCACTCGTGAATGGAAGAGTTTTCTCATTCGAAAGATACTCTTGGTTTATAGATTATCTGTTGGGGTTTTGGTAAATGTCAGATCTTGTGGTGAATGGTAAAGTAGAATTGGAGTAATTGTTAAAGGTTAGGTGGATTAGGACTAACAGTACCGAGTTCATAATTTTGAGAGGGCATATATGTTGTTTAATGATGGTTAATGGAGCTGGATGAGTGTTTAAAATATGAGGACTAGATGTTGGCTTAATGATCTTTTTGGGTTACGATGGTTTGAGTTAATTGTGACTTTGAGGTTGTAGAGTGTGTGAAGTTGATAATAACATTGAAGGGTTCAGATATTTTCTTTGGTTTGAGTTTGGATATGGATCAGAGTGCGCATCGTTTAGGATTCCAAGATGACTTTTGTTGATGATCACTTGTAATTCTTACCTTCTTTTGATCTGATCTTTGAATTTCAAGCTTTAAGGGCGAAACTTCTTTTTAGCGGGTTCAATTATAACACCCCGTATTTTATAAAAATATTTTATTATAAAAGTATTTTAGTAAATTAATTATTTCGGAATTTATTAATGTATTTTGGAGATATTTATATTTATAGCTTCTGTTTTATAATTTATTATTTCTCGTTTTAAACTACTTTTGAAAAGGTTAAAATGTCTGTGCATGATTTTACTATTTTAATTTAATAACTACTTTTCTTATTTAAACTCTCCTAGCGTTTTCATAATATCCAACTGGTTTTGTAATCAGATAATCCATTGTATGAGTTAATGGACCCAAAGCCCATTAGTAATCCTCTTATAAATAGAATTTAACCTAGCAAACAACTAGGTCAATTCATTTGTATGGTGCGTGAGATATGCTGCCGCACGCCGTTCCTTTTCTTCGTCTGTTTTCTCTTCTTTTCTCTCTTTGACTATATTGTTTAATATCTTTCCTTCTTCCCAATTCCAAAGAAAATTATATTTTCACAATCCTTGCTCTTATCTTTACAACATATTCATCTCCAAATAATGTTTTAGGGATTATTTGTACGGATCTTTAGACCTACGTTTTGGGTCTCTTATTTTTATGGGTAAAGAAGAAGAAGTGTCTTGGAGTTGGATTCGGGTATTCTTTAATGTCGAATTTGGGGATGTTGACACGTGTTGGAGACAACGCTTGGTTGGTCGTATTCTTTATGGAGGTTTTCATTTATTGTTAAAAAGATAACTAGGTGTTTTTCCTTTAACTGTGTTTATGCCAATTGATGTAATTAATATAATTTAATGATTGTTTTGTATGATTGGTACATGTTTGATTGTTTATTATCATGTTAACTAGTTTGAAAGCCCGTACTTTGTACGGGTTAATGACCTTAATTATTTTTAAACTAAGTTTTAGAGCTTTATCGAATAGGTGTTTCGAAGTTCAAATCCGGGTGTCACATAATTCTATAAAAAATGAAATATCCGAATCCCTTATGGTATCTTGATACGTACTTGATTCTAAGCATTAAGTAGCCTCTAAAACTTTGTTATCTCGAATTCTAGCAAAAATTATTAAATACTAATCATTATAAGTGTAAGCCAATCGGGGCGCTTTGATAGCCCTTATGATTAATATAAAGATAGGTGTTTCGAAGTTCAAATCCGGGTGTCACATAATTCTAAAAAAAATGAAATATCCTAATCCCTTATAGTCTCTTCATACGTACTTGATTCTAAGCATTAAGTAGTCTCAAAAGCTTTGTTATCTCGAATTCTAGCAAAATTTATTAAGTACTAATCATCATAAGTGTAAGCCAATGGGGGCGCTTTGATAACCCTTATGATTAATACAAAGTCAAGTATAAAATTAATGAATAGTTTACATTTGCTATATTTTGTTAGGGAGAATAAAGTAAATGTAAACTATTGACTGGGACGGAGGGAGTATATATTTTGTTTGAACCATATACCTACCCTTCAAATATGGACAATTTACTTACACATGTCATTTTTTAAGTTAGTCATTTCGATTTTTTTTGTTCAATTAGTAAGATCGTCTTACATAATAATAATAATAATAATAATTAATCTTTTAATCACTGATACATAGTGTTCATTTTTATGTTTTTTCTTTCACAATGCACTTGTAATGTATACTATTATGATCATCTTATTGATATCATTCCACCGTAAAGGCGTAAAAGATAAATCTGTCTATGTTTTTGGCCAGTATAAGCAAACATACAATTTAGTGACAACAAAATTATAATTTGTTAAATTTTAATTTTAACCGTTAATAATAGATACTCTTAAGAGCTCTCTTTCACAATAGTTAAGTGACTCAAAAGATTTTGGGTTGATTCCCAAGTTTCAAGGATGACTTCTATTTATAATCATAAGATCACCCTACCTTATGCATGCTAATCTTTCAATGTGGGACAAATCTACTATTTATACGTAGTATATTCACAACACCTCAATTATTTTTCAATGTGGGACAAATAACATACTAATAAATACACCATCTTGTTCACACCTAGCTCGACATCCAACCTGAATCTCGAAATACGGACAATTGCTACTCATTATATCTAATAGTAGTTATATTTAATATTTAATAATGAGCAAATACTAACAAACTAATCTTATCTAGAGTCTAAAGTTTTTCGCACATATATAGGTAACATTTGTGCAATTTTATCTTATTGCTAACAAACTAATCTTATCTAAAGTCCAAAGTTTTTCTTACGTATAAAATTAACATTTTTTTCTTATAAATATTAAGTAGTTTCTAAGGGTTGGATTCTCTAGATGAAAAAACTGTTAAAACTTGAAAAATTAACATTATGTAACGTTACTTTTAAAGTCTGTTAGATAATAAGAATACTACTGATGTATTTTTGTTATTTAAAAATTCAGCTTAAAAATTAGAAAATAAATAACTTATTGCTAAACTACTAAATTTGTGTAGAAAAGGAGACGATATAACAATATATAATTATATAATTGTGAAACCACCAAAATAATCAAAAGTATAATACAAATAAATTTCACTATTGTGGAGAGTAATAATACAAACTATTATAAGAACTATCTAAGACAATATTCAAGAGACTCGAAAGATTTTGAGTTGATATTAAGTTCCAAGGATGACTCATATTTATAATCATAGGATCACCCACATTATGTTAATCTTTCGATGTGAGACAATTCTACTATTTATAATAATAGGATCAACACACCTTATGTTAATCTTTCGATGTGGGACAATTCTACTATTTATAATAGGATGACCACACCTTATGGTAATTTTCCGATAACAATTTTACTATTTATACGTAGTTGTTCACCACATCTTATTATTTTACAATGTGTGACATATAATATACTAAGAATTACATCATCTTTTTCGCACCAAGTTCGACATCCAACTTGATTTAATAACATTTTGTTCTTTGGATTTCCCCCTTAACTGATGTATGAACTCTTTTTGGAAGTCTTTTAATTTAAGTACATATTTAAACAAAAAAAGGTTGAAGACGGATAATTCCGTCTTAAATAAAAATTCATGGATAATAAAATACAAATAAATTTGGTATTAAGACTTTATAGGCTGTTATGGCCTATGGATTTTTTAGAGAAATGTTTTTGTAGCATTTTATTATGAGTGTGTTGGCAGTTCCTAGAGCTAATATGGTAGCTGAACCTTGAGATTTTTGCTATACTTGGATTTCTTCAACTGCTGTCCGCTTAATTGTTTGACTAATATTCAGTGAGTTGGTTCCTTTTTAATGAAATCATACCTAACTCATTTTTATATTTTCATTCTCATTAAATTGAATTAATCAATATTAATCGCTTTTAAGACTTATTAATTATGTAGATCATTCATACTTGTTGTTACATTTGTTAGTTAGTCTTATCGATGTTCGATTGTTAGATTAAAGTATAATATAATTAGATAATTGAATCAAGAAAATCAAGGTCACTTGTATCAATTTAACTGTTAGAGCACAACAAATGTAACATATAAGACAACTGTAACATATAAGAGCTCTTTAAGACAATACTTAAGAGACTGAAAAGATTTTGGGTTGATATTTAAGTTCAAAGGATGACACATATATATAAAATCATAGGATCATCACACCTTATGTTAATTTTTCGATGTGGGATAATTCTATTATTTATAATTGGATGACCCCACCTTATGGTAATTTTCCGATGTGGGACGATTCTACTATTTATACGTAGTATGTCCATCACACTTATATTATTTTTCAATGTGTGACATATAATATACTAAGAAGCACATCTTCTTTTTCTCGCCTAATTCAACATCCTATATTGTCTATTAATAATCGTACTTTTTTCTCTTTTTTTTTGTGCAAATGATATGAAATTCATACTCTAATAATTTTATTTTTTTATTCCAAATCTAATTATATAACTTTTTTACGATAGTTTTTTATCAAATGAAATGTAAAATGTTTTTATATAAAAATTATAAACATGACTTGGATATATAATATAGGAAATATATATTATAATAATTAAAAAACGTAGTTGCTCATTCATGTACGGGATTTACTTATTCATGTACTTTTTTTTCCATTAGTTTTCCATTACATACCCTTTACCTAGAAAAAAAGGAAAAAAACCCTCTCTAATTCTCTCCCTCACGAAATTATTCAATTTTATCAAATCCGTCAAATTACAATTATGGATGCTAATTCTCGTATCGATCAAGTAATAATTTTAATTCGTAATTTTATTATTGATTTTATATCAAATTACGGAACTGATTTCGACTAACTAAATTAGGGTTTGTATAAATAGTCGCCGACGTCGGGGTGAGGGAAGGCGGTCGTCGCCGGCGTTTGGGTGAGGCACGTTGTCCGTCGCCTGTTGTGGCCGTGACGCTGGTGGCAGGGTATGGGGTAGAGAGGTGTTGTCCGTTGTTTTGCATACTGTTGCTTGTGACGGTGCTGGCCGGTGTTGGGATAAAAGACGGCGGCCGTCGGGGAGTGAAGAGGTGGTGGGTGGGCCGCCGGCAGTGGTGTCGGGGTTGCTGGCGGGTGGTGGTGGCTAGGGTGTGTTATGGGGGGACATTGCCGCTTTACGTGGTTATGTGATTGTTTCACCTTTTATTTTTATTTTTTTTATTTTTTTTGTTTTGTCAGATTGTTTCACGTTTGATTTGCTTTTTCACTTTTTCTTTTTTTTTTCTTTTTTTTTGTTAATTGTTTTTGTACTTTTTTTAATTATTTTTTTTATTTTTATTTCAGGACTCGGAATTGGAGTCCGATGAGTATGAGGAATTTCCTGCAAAAATGATAGATACTGGACACATTTTCAATCTTGGAAAAAATTTCAATAATTACGATGAATTGATAGTAGAAGTTAGGAAAATTGGACTTTTGCATGATATACATGTGCGACTAGATACTTATCACCCACATCGTGGTTATGGTGAGCGTTGGCTTAAGTGTGACAAGTCTAGACCTTATCAATTTCGAGGGAATTTTGACGTTCCCTCCACAAAGTCGTATACGGGGACTAAAAAATATTGGTGCCCTTTCAAACTCAAGGCGGTTGGACAAGTTGACGGCATATGGAGGTTAGATGTACATAATGGATTTCACAACCACTTCATTGGAGTAAAGGATAATGTTTTGACTGCTGAGGCGAAGGAGTTGATTTTGTCCATGACAGCAAGTAAAATTTCGGTGGCTAATATACTAATTGAGTTGAGAAAGAAGGATATAAATGTCACTTCCAAACAAGTGTACAATATTCGTGCAAGAGAGAAAAAAAAATCTAGAGGTGATCACACAACTGCTGAACAATTGCTTAAACTTGCTGATGATCATGGATATCGAACTTTTCATGACACAATTCCTGGGAAAAAAAAGGTACGAGAGTGCTGACAAATGTTCTATTTATACATCCCGATTCAGTCAAGCTTTTGAAACTTTACCCATTTGTAATTATTGCCGATACTACTTACAACACTAACGTGTATAAGATGCCATTGCTAGAAGTTATAGGTGTTACACCAGTTGGTAGAAACTTCTCTATGTTCTTTGCACTCTTGAAAAACGAGCAAGAAACATCATATGACTGGGCTCTAAAATGTATGAGGGAAGTAGTAGGATCAGATGACAATACGGTTTTTTTGACCGATTGTGAGGTAGCTTTGATTAATGCTATCAAGAATAACTTTCCAAATGCTAAGCACTTATTATGTAGACGTCACATAGAGAAAGATGTCAAAGCTTGGGTAAAAAAAAGTGGGATAAAAAATTCAGGTTTAGTTGGTGAAACATTTGCAAAAGGGATGTGGACACGAATGGTAAGATCTACAAGTGAGAAACAATTTCTCGAAAATGAGGAGGAGATATACAAGAGGTACAAATTTGTTCCGGGTCTGTAAAAATACTTAAAGAACACATGGATCAACAAATATAAAGAGAATTTTGTATCAGCTTGGACCGACAAAGTATTGCACTTTGGCAATGTCACTACAAACAGGTAAATATAATTTACTTTATATGCATTTTTAATTGGTTTCGTGATTATTGGTAGCTTATTTATATTCTTGATGGTGAAAGGGTTGAGGGTGCACATGCGTCACTTAAACGCTTGCTAAGAACTTCTGTTGGTGGACTCGACACTGTATTTGAAACAATTCATCATGTTGTGAACCTTCAATATCACAACATAAATGAGGAGTTCGCAAGTTCTTTGACTATTCGTCTTCATATTACTCAAGCTATGTCTGTTTATCAAAGATTAACTCATAATGTGACTCACAACGCGATTAAAATGCTTGATGATGCACTAAAAGAGGTAAATTATAAAGATTGTGCATTAAAGACAACTCATGGTCTACCTTGCGCATGCGAGATTATTGATTTAGTCAATACAGGTACGACTGTCAATTGATATTGTTATTGCTGTTATTGTTTTTGTTAGTAATATTAATATTTAATTTTTTTTTTAAATTGGACAGATAAGTGTATTGAACTTGATTATATTCACCAATTTTGGAAAACGTTTTGCATTGCCTCTGCGGATAAAAACAATGGGAATGACAAGTATACTAGAGAACTTCAAGAAAAAAACAGATTATGTAGGCTTGCAGATGATGTCTTATCATCCGGCAACGTAGAATTGATGCGAAAGGTTTCTGAGTTTACGGAAAATTTGTTGCACCCTCCGAATATAGTTGACCCAGAAGTTAAAAAGACAAAAGGGCGCCCGAAAAAAACTTCTGTTTCAAGAAATCCATCACATTGGGAGTATCGTGAGAAGATGTTTCCAAATAAAAGTCGTAAGAAATCAAAAATTACGGCAACATTTGCCACACCTACTAGTTCTACGACACCCGCCAACACTCCTGTTACTTCTACGGCGCCAGTGAACACTCCTACAACTTCTATGTCATTTTCACAGGTTAATCAAATTTTATTTTTTAAATATGAATTTGTATTTAAACATACTATATAATTTTGCTTAATTAATACATTTTCTTTATTAAAATACAGGTCGATAAGTCATGTATACCTTTTCCGTATACAAATGCAATTGCTCATTACTTTTCAAGTTACATAACGGATTGGGTGAATGTCAAAGGCGATGGCCACTGCGGGTACAGAGCGATTGCTCATGAGATTTATGGAAATGAAAATGAATGGGCGAAGGTTCGATGTGATTTATTGGATGAATTAAATTTTAAAAGACAATATTATGTAGATGTATATGGGGGTGAACGAGAGATTGCCAGATTTGCAAAGATGATATCGTTTTGGGAGCCTTTTGCACTCTCCGAAGATTATTGGTTTGAAGTTGGGTTTGGACTTCTTGTATCAAACCGTTATGATGTGATTTTTGTGACTTTGTCTTCAACTTACTGTCCAAAGAAAATCGTAACAATAGTTTTGATTGATCCAAAGAAAGTCTTGGGCATAGTACAAAACGGTCCAAAGAAAATCGTAACAATAGTTTTGATTGATCCAGCTAAACATTTTGTATGGGTAAGTAACAATCAATTTAATTTTAATATTATTTTGATAAATTATACGATTAAGAATGTTTTTTTATAATAATGTAATTTTTTTTTAGCAGGTGCGTCTTCGAGATGACTCTCCGTTACTGAGCCTTTACCCTTCTTGTCGAGGCATTGAACACGATAGTAGCCAAGTTGCTTACAGAATTACTCTTTATAAGTCCCTGCAGCCACCGCAACAGACTACATCGTCTGCAATAACACTTTCGGACTTGTAATTTTAGTTGTCGAACAACTACTTTTGACATTTTTAGTTCTGACATTATTAGCGTTTTGAATCGAAAGTTCACAACTTTTTATCTTATGCTTTCGTCTTTTCCATGAATAAGATTGTATACATTCCAAATTTCAGCAAGGTGTTTTGCTTCTAGTTACGAGATTTTTGTTGCTAGTTACGAGATTATTTCATTTAAAAATTATGCGAGTAAATAATGACTACCGTAGTTGTGGTTGTTGTCCTTCGATAACATAATTCAGCTGATGTAAATGTGCTTTTGCTCGCGATTGTCGAAAAAACAAGAAAATCGTTTCATAGACACAAAGTACAAAATACATTCTTATTCAAGAATTTCTTGTTGGAAAAAAATGACAGCTTAGTTGGCATTGTGATACATAAAAATCATTCATCGACCTAATACAATTACCGCAAATATTCATATTAATACATTGATGCTAAATAATTTCCTGAACTACGCAACACTCTCCTGAAAGAGTTGTTTTCTTCAGCTGATCGAACATTATTATTCCGCTGAAGAGAAGGCTCGACAGTCTGTCCATCATCTGATTGCATCGGTGCACCTGAATAATTACTTTGGACCGCGGCTGAAGAAAAGCCTTGTTCATTATAATCCGATGCAAAATCCATTTTTCCATCCAAAAATAAGCAAACAACAGCACAATTATCCATCTTTGATGTCCGATAATTCAGTTTCCATTCCTGTGCAGCTGATTCGACCAGTACACGTGCTGGTGAGGCCCGCGCAGGAACTGTGGATATTATTTCAATAACTTCCTGGTTGCTTATAACATCCCAAATGTGAAACCAAAGATATCAGAATGTAATTTAATGTAAGCAGTCGCCATGAATTGATATAAACCGAGAACTGTGTTACTCCAACACTTCACTTAACTGCCGTGTTGAAGGATTGTTGTTGTAAAATAATCAATTTATTAGGTTTTTTTGAGAATTGTTGAAGGATTGTTGTTGAGTTTTTGCATGAAGTTCATCAGTGATTTCAATGGCGGATTGGCGGGTATAAGTCCAATGTCCCATGATTCCCACGGGTTCCTCTTGTTTACAACGAAACAAATAAATGTACGGAATCGAAAATACAAAATTGTACGATTTAAAATCTGACTGCATATGCATTTTGGAAAAGACCGGTGAATGCATCAGAGTTTTTTTCGTGTTATTCAGGTTTGTTTCAATTGAGGAACAAAATAAAATATCTAATTCAGTAATCTTCAATTGGTCACATATGCTGTTATACCTAAGAACAACAACAACTGAAATTGTATAGAATCGAATCGAACCGAACTGAATAAAGTAACGAGAAATTTACCTGAGATCATCGTTGGGAGGCAGTTTTGTGAGATCGTCTGATGGCCGGTCTATGGAGGTCGTCAAGACCGGCCGGTGGCACAAGGGAGTCGGCGGTGAGGGTGGTGGATGGTGGTTGCCGGATGGTGGTTAGATAGTTGTAGTTGGATTGAGAAAAGAGTACTGAAGAGAGATGGTAAAGGGTATTAAGATGAAATCAATAAAATATAAAGGGTATTAAGGTCATTTATGTCCATGAATGAGTAAAACTCGTACATGAATGAGCACCACCCTTAAAAAATATCCACTTTATTTTTTTATATCATATTGTGGAGATATGATACAAATTTTAAGAGCTCTTTTAGACAATACTTAAGAGGCTCAAAAGATTTGGGTTAATACCTAGTTTCAAGGATGCCTCCTATTTATAATCATAGGATTAACCCACTTTGTTAATCTTTCGATGTGGACAATTCTATTATTTATACGTAGTATATTCTCCACACCTACATTATTTTTCAATGTGGGACATATAATGTATTAAGAACTAAGAGGTACACTATCTTTAGTATGTGCTAATGATATAAAATTTATACTCTAATGATAACATTTTTTATCACGAATCTAATTATATTATTTTCATAATTTTTTTAACAATACTTTGTTGTCAAATGAAATGGAAAAGTTTTTATATAAAAATTTGAAATATCAGATGAATATAATTTAGAAAATATATATATATATATATATATATATATATATATATATATATATATATATATATATATATTATAATAATTAAAAGATTTTGCACTTTATTTTTTACATCAAAAATTATTATTTATAATACTTTCCTAAATTGATTTTTGATGATGTGGACGCTCTAGAATCGCTCGAAAAAAGCCTCTTTTATAAATATATATAGATTATGTTTTCGCATGTTTCTATATGTTTTAATGTTTTAAATATATATCGTATGTTATTTTGTATGTTTATTTTAAATGTCATGAGCGCAATTAAGGTTTAGGAATGAAACCCTAGTGGCGATGATGCGTGCATTTTATATAGTCTTTTTAAGCCTTATTTGCACGCATTTATATGCGATTCCCGTAGTTTTAGGCTGCAAAATGCCCCGAATAGTCTACTTTGGTTCGTTTGGCTTTAATTGCAGGAACGGACCCCGAAGGAGCAGAATTGAACCTTTTACTGTCCCCTTAGCTGGCATTTAGGAGATGGAAGGAATTGGAGCGAGAATACCTCTGTCTTGGGATGCGTGAAGTCGTCTTGGAAGCTAAATCAACGTCCTATGGCGGGTTCAGTGGTGGATTCTTTGATCGAGAGCTTTTGCTGGCTTAGCTGCTCGATCGAGTACTTTTTGGTGCTGAAGAACCCTCGATCGAACTCCTGCTATATTCGATCGAGAGGTGGCTATTTGGTGTTCCTCGATCGAGTAGTTTCTATACTCAATCGAGAGGTTTCTACTGGAAATTGGTCGATCGAGTTGTTTTAAAGTGCTCGATCGACCGGTTTGTTATCTGACGCAAGATTCTGATGCGTAAACCTTATTTACTTGATATCTTAAGTTATCGTATTAGGTTAATAAATATCTTTCCTATATAAACGAGAGACTTAATTAGGTTTTATGTATCTTTTAATCATTCAGTTTTTATTCATTAACTCCAGATTTAAACATTCATTATTGATTACCCTTGTTCGACGTTGCCTTTCATTTTCCGGATCTTAATTTGTGTAATCTCTTTCTTGCTTCTCATTTAATTTATTTCTCTTTTGCAACACTTAATTTCTTGTCCCTTAATTGTTGTTTAGTTATTAGAATTTATATTTAGTTTAGGGTTTTTTTGTCAAACACAACATTTAAAAAACTTTTTTTCCAAACACCACCTCTAAATTTTTTTCTTCTAAAACACAACCTTTAATAATAATTTTTTTGTCAAACACGACATTTTGGCTGTAAGTTTGATCACTTGCAATAGAGTGACTTTCAGTCGAGGTTTGGGATAGCAAACGAGGTCGGTTTGAGGTGTTCTTACACTCGTTGGAAAGGTGGGAGTACAAGCTTTCCCAGAGTTATCAACACGGTGGTGATAGATGGCCATATGTGGGGTATATTAGTGTGTAAAGTAAGGTTGGTCAGAGAGGGTTACTCTAAATCTGGGTTTAGAGCGGGTGGTCGGGGGTCTCTTGTGGGTCTTTTAAATGGGTTACGATATTTTGTTTGGTCTGAAATTTGGTATATACGAAGACGAGAGTGCAAGGTAGGTCGTAGTTGTGTTGTTTGTGGTGGTTGTTTTTTGCAAGTGGTGGTTCACGGGGAGTAAATTGACCCACGAAAAAGTCATACTTTGACTCTCTTCTGATTTGTTTTTACCTTCAATTCACTCCTCTTGAACCACTACTTTCAACCAACAACGACAACAAACAACATAATCACGACCTATCTTGCACTCCCCTATACCTACATACCAAATTTCAGACCAAACAAAATATCAAAATCCCATTAAAAGACCCACAAGAAACCCCCTGACCATCCGCTCTAAACCCAGATTTAGAGCAACCCTCTCTGACCAACCTTACTTTACACACTAATATACCCCATGTAAGGCCACCTATCATCACGTGTTGATAACCCTTGGAAAGCTTGTACTCCCACCTTTCCAACGAGTCTAAGAACGCCTCAAACCGACCTCGTTTGCCATCCCAAACATCGACTAAACGTCACTCCATTGCAAATGATTAAACTCCAGCCAAAATATCGTGTTTGACAAAAAAAAATATTATTAAAGGTTTGTTTTACCAACTTTTTTTTTAAAGGTGGTGTTTGGAAAAAAAGGGTTTTTTAAAGGTTGTGTTTGACAAAAAAACCTTTAGTTTATGCAACTTTCCTTTTATCATCTTTATACCATGTTTATTATTGCTTTATCTATCGTTATTGTTTTATCTATCGTTATAAGTAGCTAAATTCCTTATTGCTAGGATTAGGGGAGCCATGATAGTAAAACAATGATGCGATAATTAGTTTAGGAGGTTTTTAATGTGAGAATTGTTTTATAGCAATTTAACAGTGATTACTTGGTTGAATGCACGCAACTAATCTAATTAATCCGGTTAAATTCAGACCTAGATCGGAAGATTGGAATGAATAGACCTATTATGAACAATAGACTACCCTAATCAGAGCGGAAGCTATTTAGGAAGAATCTATGGCGGATAGCGGACCGGAAGGACCTTTCCACTACCCTTCTCACATCAGACCGACTGACCTTACCTTTAGGTGATTTGCGTAATATCATGGTGAACCGACATCCTGGCATCTATCTCTTTATTTGATCACACCTTATTTTATTCTTGTTAGTTTTAATTCTTGTTTCTTTTACTGCTTTAAATTCAGTCCATTAGTTTAGTTAAAACAAATCAATCAATACCCCCATTTTGTGACCGTAGACAGACTACATAACAAGTAGATAGTGATCGCCTTCTGTGGAGTACGATACCCGACTTACCTCTCCTACATTAGTTAGAGCCGGTTAGGTTTATTTTTGATAGGGTTGCGACAGCCCGTGTCAAATTTTGGCGTCGTTGCCGGGGAGGCAACTATTTTATTTACTTGTTTTATTTTAGTTTGTTTTAGTCTCAAGAATTTTTAATTCCTTGAGACAGTTCTTATTCTTTTCTCTTAGTTTTGTTTATGCCCAGCTCCAACAGGTCAGAGTTAGTACCAGCTGATCCTGAACGAGAGAGGACATTTCGCCGTAGACAAAACTTATTGAGAGAGATTCGTTGAGAGGAAGACTTGAGTACTCTTGAACCAGTTCTAGAAAATTCCACTTTTGCAGAAGCTCAGTCTTTAGAGGAAGACAATTCTTTTTCTGCAACCGTTACTAAATCTGCGAAGATGCCTAGCATTGCTAGTCATTCTGAGTCGACAGCTGATTCTATTCCCAAGGGTTTCAAGCTTGCAAATGATGAGGGGAGTACCTTTGATATTCGTCCCTCCTATATTAATCTGGTGGAGAGAAACCTGTTTAGAGGAGTAGCATGTGAGGACGGATCCGAGGAAGCATATGGAGGTCTTCACTGATTATTGTTCCACTATCCCTGCTACTAAGGGAGTGGCCCAAGAGAAGATCAAGGAAGTCTTGTTTCCTTTTTCTCTTACTGACGGAGCCCGGGAGTGGTTGACTGACTTGGATAGGACTGCAGCAGAGATTACTGATTGGAACACCCTAGCTCTTGCCATCTACAAGAGATACTGCCCTCCGCAGAGAACTAATGCAATTCGAGGGCAGATTACAAGTTTTAAACAAAATCTGACTGAGAACTTGTATGAAGCATGGTGTAGGTTTAAGAAGCTGGTTAGGTCTGTCCCACATCACGGGTTTGGCCAGTGGTTTTTGTGCAACCAGTTCTACAATGGGTTATATGATGACCACCGTGCTATTTTAGATGCTGTAGCCAATGGAATATTTCAGAAGAATATTGATGATGATAAGGGCTGACATATTATAGAGGAGATGGCTACCCATTGTGCTGAATATGGGAATCCAAGGAGTGGCACTAGAACAGTTGCTGCAGATAATAGTGCACTTGTGGCTCAACTCAAAGCCATGAATGAAAGATTTGATAAGTTAGAATTGCAACCTGTGGGAAATCAACAGATGGTTCACTTGCTGTCTAGACAAGAGACCGTCTTATGTGAGAGATGTGGTGCTGATGGTCATAATGTAGTGGGGTATTTAGCTGAGAAGAAGCAAGTCTATGCCTTTCAACAATTTAGGCAAGGAGGCTCCTATTTTAACAACCAAGTTGGAGTTCATCCCAATTTGAGGTGGTCTAACCAGAATGTTTTAAATCCTACACCTTCACCGCAGCAACAACAAACATATATTCCGCCTCATCAGAATCAATAACAAGGCTTTCAAAAGCCTCTTTCTTTTCCACCGCCGCATCAGCAAGGTGCCTCTTCTAGTGGTAATAATGACATAGCTGAGCTGAAGTCACTGGTGAAAACACTTGCACATCAGATGCAGAAAAATGACCAAGTAAGGGATGCTTCTATTAAATTGCTTGAGTCCCAGTTAGCTCAATTGGCTACTAAGCAAGCTTCAAGACAACCGGGCCAATTACCGTCACAACCCGACAAGAAACCACATGAGACAGTAAATTTGATTAGTTTAAGGAGTGGTCTTTCCTATGAGGGACCCGAAATGCCAAAGGAGAATGTTGTATTTTCAGACTCGGGGGTTGAAGCTATACTGTTCTTGAGAAGGCGTCGTTTGACGAAAAAGTAACGGATTCATCTGATGTACTCGATCGACCAGTTATTGATGGTCGATCGAGCAAATTTACTGAATAAGTGCTTGATCTAGGAGATAAAAGTGATCGATCGAGCAGTGAGGAAAATAGGTCTCTCGATCGAGCATCCCAACCTGCTCGATCGAGCACAATTGCTGAGAAAACCTCTCGATCGAGTAGTAATGTTGCTCGATCGAGTAACTTTAATGCTGAGGATGATAAATTGTCGTCTAAGTCTAATTTGGACGATAATTCTGCAATTAAAGATAATTCCTATAAGCCCCAAGTTCCATTTCCAGGGACGCTACGGAGGACAAAGGCGGAAAAACAATTTGGCAGATTTGTCGATCTCTTGCGAAGTCTTAAAGTTAACATTCCGTTTGCCGAGTTACTCACCCAGGTACCCTCTTACTTAAAATTCATGAAAGAAATTCTTTTACGTATGAGGAATATAGATGAAGTAGAAATGGTGGCTTTGACTGAGGAGTGCTCCGCACTTCTTCAGAATAAGACTCCACCGAAATTGGCTGACCCGGGTAGTTTCTCAATTCCGTGTCATATTGGGACTTATTTTATTGATAATGCGCTTTGTGACCTAGGAGCTAGCGTAAGCGTCTTACCTTTGTCTCTTGCAAAGAGACATGGTTTGACAAAATTTCAATGCAGAAATATGACCGTACAGATGGTCGATCGCTCATTATCACGGCCGTTAGGAGTCGGACATCCCTGTTAGGATTGGGAAATTCTTTATTCCCGTTGATTTTGTAGTCTTAGACATACTCGAGGACTCATACACTCCCATTATTTTGGGAAGACCATTTTTGCATACTGCTCATGCAATAATTGACGTCGGGGCTAAGACTTTGACCTTTCAGGTGGGTGGGGAGGATTTGACATTAACCCAGTCTAGTGTTCGCAGGGCGCCCATGCAAGTTATGCCCTGCAACGCTATTCCCTTTATAAACTCCGACAAGGATCCCTCGAGTACTGTTATCCAGTCATACACTGCTGTTATGACACCTCCGCCCCAGTCTAGGAGCAAATTGGAGGATCAATCTGTTGTTTTTGTTTCTACAGGACTTGGCGGAATGGACAGTGGAGATCCCGTTGCCGGACTTGGTGCATTGCAATTGGAACCTAGCATTGATGGCGTTAAATATCATACGGGACATGGAAAGAAAAAGCCGGACAAAGAAACGAGGAAGGTTGCGGATTACAAGATGTGCTATTCTCCTTCCGATGGCTCAGTTGTTTGGAAACCGAAGACGGAGGTCACAAATGCTGAAGGAACCTCGTCAAGCCAGAAGCCCAGCTTTGGACTATTTAATTGCTTCAGAGGATGATACGAGACGCCATCCCGTTTTTATCATTTTGTACTTTGGAATTTCGCTAGACATTTAATTGCTTATTAGTTATAGACTATAGTATTAGCTTAGTTAGATTTAATTAGCTTAGGACGAATATAGACTGCGCTTTTTTGTGTTTGGTATTTTGCGGGAAGTATTATTGCGTATTATGCAGGATTTTGGAAGAATACTAATCATTGGGAAGCGTGCAAAGACAAAAGCCCTCGATCGAACACTTTATGGGCTCGATCGAGCAAATGCCCCAGCAAAAGTCCTCGATCGAGCTGTTCAAACCTCTCGATCGAGCAACCAAATTTCAAGGGTTCTTGATCAAGTAGAAAAAGTACTCGATCGAGCAAATGGAGGAAGAAAGCTCTCGATCGAGCAGTTTCAAACCAATCGATCGAGCAGTTCAAGCGGTTAATAGACGAGGGAGTATTTCTTTTCCTCATTCTATTTTCATTTTACTACTTTGTTCTTCCCCAATTTCCTTTCGACACCCCTAAATCCCTAACCAAAATCTCCATTTTCTACCCCAATTTTACCAATCAAATTACCCAAATACGTTTCTAAGCATCGATTGAACCATTTTCCCCTATTTGCTTCACAAAATTTCGATTAAATTGGAAATTTTCGAGCGAGGGTTTCGAAAAAAAAAAATTCGAAGTAATTCGATTAATTTGAAGTTTTATTTGGTTTTTATTGATTATTTTGTTGGGTAATCTCTCAAGTAAGTTCTCTTCCTCTTTCTTTATTGTTTAAATACAATTTTCCCTTAGTTTTATACAAATTAGGGTTTCGAAAATTGATTTGGGGAAATTTAATTTTGTTGATTGAAAGTGAATTGGAACTTGCTTTTTGTGTAGTTATGGATAGTAGTAAAGAAACCGGAGTCAAAAATCCAATGTCATCGGCTGCTGCTGCTTCTTCGACCCCTTCTCAGACAGTGGTCCCTGCTTTCGCCACTGTCACTGCTGCCACCGATGTCACTGCTGCAGCTGCTACTACTCCGGTGGTGTCGACCCCTGCTGTGTCGACACCCATCACTACTACTGCTGCTCCTGTCGTTACTTCTACTGCCACTGTTACTGTCACTGCATTTGTTGGTTCACGGTCTGGGACGGGCACGGGTTTCCGGGCTGCTGCTTTACGGGCCCCTGCTAGGCACGTTGCTGACACTTCTACGAAATTTCTATCTGAGTTTCCGGAGGTACGATTTTTGTCCCCGTCCCACCACACTCGTTTTTTAAATATGATGGAATGTTACATGACTTTGACCCATTTTCTGTGTCGACCTTCCCTAGAGACTCCAGGAATTTTAGCGCCCGTTGTTGACCTACTCAACAGGACGGGAATGTCGGGATTGGCTAATTTAAATGAGATAACCTATAGGACATTGACCTTAGAATTTTTTAGCTCTTTCGAATTTCACCCTGTGGCCTATGCGACTGACCATGGGAGCACCTGCATCACTTTTCGTCTGTTTAACACTACCTTTACCTGGACTTTAGCTGAGTTTGGGGAACGGTTAGGCCTAGTTAGTGATGACTGCATTGAGCCTCCTAGGAAGCTCATGCCTCAGGTTTGGACTACACTGTCACACATCCCCCGCAGTCAGCGTCGTGGTGCCCACGTCCACTTACCCCCAGCCCGCTACTTTCTCCGTCTGCTTGGAGAAACTATTTTTGGTCGTCAGGAGCCTAACAATGTTAATAATACTGAGCTGTCCATTTTAGGCGGGTAACTGAACATTGATAACGGTGCCCCATTTGTTTTTAACATTGCCTACTTGACTGCTCAGCATTTTAAGACTATCGGGCTAAAAGTGTCAGGCTCGATAGCGTCTGGTGGGCTAGTGACTACCCGAATCAGAGCGGAAGCTATTTAGGAAGAATCTAGAGCAGATAGCGGACCGGAAGGACCTTTCCACTATCCTTCTCACATCAGACCGACTGACCTTACCTTTAGCTGATTTGCATAATATCATGGTGAACCGACATCCTGCCATCTTTCTCTTTATTTGATCACACCTATTTCATTCTTGTTTGTTTTGATTCTTGATTCTTTTACTGCTTTAAATTCAGTCCAGTAGTTTAGTTAAAACAAATCAATCAATACCCCTATTTTGTGACCGTAGACAGACTAAATAACAAGTAGATAGTGACCGCCTCCCTGTGGAGTACGATATCCAACTTACCTCTGCTACATTAGTAAGAGCTGATTAGGTCTATTTTTGATAGGGTTGCGACAGCCCGTGTCAGGCGACATGATAGGTGACCAAGAGTGGGATTCAAAGTTATAGCTAAAGCTAGTACAACCTTCATGATGATTCGAGTGTTATAGCTGAAGTTAGCATAACGTTGGGTCGTTACTCTAGTTATAGCTGAAATAGGTACAACCTTGGAAATATGAATAAAGGTTATATCTGAAACTACTATAACATTAGAATGCGAGATAAGGTTATAGCTGGAAATAACGTACCCTGGTATTATGACTCAAGGTTCTGGTTAGAACTAGTATAACTTTGAGTTTTGTGTCAAGGTTATGGTTGAGGTAACTATAACTTCAAGTTATATGTTGAAGTTATAGGTTAGGTTACTATAACCTCACATCCATAGTTGATGTTATGGTTCAGGTTACAATAACATTGTTCGTTAGTACTGGTTTCATATGTTATGTCATGTTCAGTTGTTATTATATAACGCTATGTTTTAATATGTCGTTTGTTACTCTTATTCATGCGATAAGTAGGATAGTCAGTTATATTATCCTGTGAGTTGAGTCATGATGTTGTTCACGCATGTTCGTACAGTCAATTATACTATGCATTTGTGGTTTGCTAGTTTGAATAGATGACAGTAGTATCAGTTATATACTATAGGAACGAACTAATGCCACTCAATGATACGGGATTTATTTTTGGTCTATGGTCGGGGGGTAACAGAGGCATTGCGTTATACGCTCTGTTCCACGAGTATCGTTCAGTGTACAATTATTGCACCTAGAGTCTGGCCGGGTCTTAGACATATAGGCGGTGGTTATACGCTATACATAGTACCGTGGAGGCAATGGTTATACGATCCACACCGATGGAGGCAGTGGTTATACGCTCTGTTAGCTAGAGGCAGTGGATATATGCTCTGCAAGTTAGAGGCAATGGTTAGACGCTCTAACGGGCGTTCGCTCTATTCGTTGTGCTTTATTTCTACCTTTGCGCCTTCTGTTGATGTGGATTGTGTGTCACCATATTCTTTATGCTTTGATGCTAGCATCGTCCTTAAGTTGTTGTGGGTCGTGTGCTATTTTGGTTGTAAGTGTACATGGTCTAGTGGTTGCATATGGTCTAGGTTTTCATTATGGATTCCGTCTAAGGTTAGTAAAGTTATGATAAGTTGTGTTTAGTTTTCATGAGCATAGTTGGTCTCACATGTTCACTGGTTATGCATTTTAATTCTTATTGATTGTTGGTTATATTCAATTATTGTAAACATGACTGGGAGAGCATCTAGTTACACCCGACTGATTGTCGACCCCCACTCTCATGTTGAATGCTCGTCGCTGTTTGGATGATGTTGTTTGGGATGCATCGAGAAGCGAGACGGATAATAAATTAGGAGTTTGTTTTTATGTTTTAGAATCCTTGAATAATGTATTAGTTTTGGTTTTGGTTTTAGTATTGATCCGGATTGGTCAGGTGTTTCCGCCACCTTGATCCTTTTATCATTCTTATACTCTGATTCTTCAGTTATATACGTTTTCCCTTTATTTTATAATCCGGGTTGTTACAAATTTTCGCCGTTGATAAATAGTGTCGTATTTCTTGTTTTAACCTTCACCAAAAACCGATCAATTTTTTCTCAATCTTTAAACTCGTCTTCAGTCTTCTTCTTCAATCATCGCTCAAATTCCCAAATTTTTCCCAGAAACTTAATAATTGTGGTTGCCAAGAAAAAATCCTCTAGGTGTTCGGATGACGAAAAGCCATCGGACGGAATTTCGCCTAATGGACAACAATTTGGCTTATTTTAACTTGGTTGTCGTCGGGTGAAATTTCACCCGGTTTTGCGAAACCTCCTTTGTCGTTATCCCCCTAACTCCTCCCAAAAATCCACCATATTCCCAATCTTCTTCATGTCAGTGACACTTAAACCACCATGTCACGTCGTCAACCACCATCCTTCACGTCCACCATCTCCATTGCTAGTAAGCATTAACGATGTTGGTGCACCATTGATGTCCTCCTTCACGTCCACCATCACCATTGATGGCAAGCGTTAGCGATGCTGGTGCACCACTGATGACAACTGACTACCTATGCTGCAACGATGACTATTCTTGGCCTCTTCCAAATGAGTGTAGAGATGGATGGCAAATAGGGATTTCACTTCATACCAAGTAACACATCTTTTGTCACACCACTTGAATTAAGCTTCACTTTTTTCTTAATAAAAATTTTGCGAGACTTCTGTTTAGCGAGGGTCGTCTCAATAATCACGGCAAAGTGTCTAAACTAACTACCGGGAAAAAAAGTTGTTCAATGAAGAAGTTGATGAATGCAAGTCTGAACTATAGCTTTATCTTAGTTCTATTTAGAGTCTACGAATTCCCCTCGTATGTTCATTTAAAAGTTGTTATATCTTTATTCCTTTTCCACTTTCGTTGTTAGCGTCAATCTTGGGTTTGTCCAAGAGAGTCGTGCTTTTTCTGCTGGGTTTTTTGCTCAACTTTTAAATCAAATGAGCATATAACATTCACTTAAAAATCGTTCCATTTAATTTGTATATTAATTTGATGACGATGATACGATAAAGTTATAACTGAACTAATTGATTCAATGCTTAGGAAAACAAAAAGGCGAACAAAGAATATGGGACATTTTGGATTTTCAACATATCCTTGCACATTAGATCCACAAATACTATCCTACAACCAGTTGTATAGTAGCATTGTACAACCGCCTTAAAGTTGTTGAACTCTTACACAAAGTTGTTGAGCTATTTTACAAGTTATTGAGTTATTTTACGAAGTTATTGAGCTTAATAATTATTCCGTTAAGTTCAATAACTTTGTATCATAGCTGGATAATTTTGTTAGTAGAGCTTGATAACTTTATAATAAGCTCAACTAAATTAAATAAGTTGTATATACAACTAGTTGTATAATACATTAACTGCATTAGATCCATGCAAAACATGTCCTAACAAATAGCAAGAACCAAGACCTTGTATCTTCTTCTTTACCAACTCCACGTCTAGCATTAGGTTTTATATCTCATGTCAATTGTAGAGGCTCATCTATAAGGCTAAATGACTACTGCTTAAATGGTTTGAAATTACTACTTATATCAACAAAAGGGCACTTATCGTGCGTGTCCACTTATAGTCTTGGCTTGACCTGGGGTGTTACAAGCACTATAGTACTCCATGTTAAATGAAGATATTATTCAGGTGGGGTGCCCCCTTCAAGACGCCCATTCATAGGCTTAAAACCTGACTAGTGCTTAAAGAGATTGAAAGTACTCTCATATCAAGAAAGTGCACTTTCTTTTCTGTTTATCTATGCAAAATAACTCCACAGTTAAGCGTACTTGGCTGGGAGTAGTCTTAAGATGGGTAACCTCCTAGGAAGGTTCCCAAAATGCGCATTAGTGAGGACAAAATGCGCTGGAATAGGCCCGTGTTGATCTGTGGGTCATGTACACAGCCTGTCGATATACCGTGAATGACCTCCTCCCGACCTTAGTTTTGGGTCAGGGTTTTACAAGTGGTATCAGAGCAACACTCTGACAACGTGGTGAGCCTGTTGTCATGAGTACTTCTTTCACCCACCAAATGGGGGTCTGTAATACTCCATGTTAACTGAAGACGTTATTCGGGTGGGGTATTCCTTTGAAAAAGTCCATTTATAGGCTTAAAATTTAACTGGTGTTTAAAAGGACTCAAAGTACTAATGATATCAACAAAATGCACTTTTTTTTTTCTAATTATCCATGCAAAAGAACTGCACAGTTAAGCGTGCTTGGTTCGGAGTAGTCTTAAGATCGCTGGCCTCCTCGGAAGGTTTCCGTGATGCGCATGAGTGAGGATTAAATCCGCTGGAAAGTGCATGTGTTGATCTGTGAGTCATGTACATAATCTGACGAGCTACCGTGAGTGAATGCTCCCAGCCTTAGGTTTGGGTCGGGGTGTTACACGCACTGTTCGAGCAACTGTGTAACTGTGCGATAATGCACCTAGAGTGGAGGATCATGGGATATCGATTATGCTTGCAAGTGGAACAAGGACTTTGTATTTTTCAAGAATATTGTTCGTAATACCTCAGGGAGAAGTGTTAGCATGAGTGACCTTCCGTAAGGTGAAAATGGGCTAGAAAATACCAGGATTTATTGTGTGCCAAGTACACAGCCTGCAAAGCTGTTGTTGATGAGCACGTTAATTCCGACGTTACGTCTATCGGGTCTTTCTTTAGGAGTCTTTTACGATCTTCAAAGAAAAAAAAAGATAATTTCCACAAAATATCTCATATATGAAAGACCAAAGCTTTTTGTAAAATAGTGTGAAGTGTTAGCTGATCTAAACTAAAATTAGTTGGAATTCCAAAGCTTTTTAGTGGTCAAATACTTTAATTGTTTTGGTGAAAAATTTATTATATTGGACCTCTACAATGGAATAAATTCGATCTAACTATGGTAAACGTAAACCATTTTACTGAGTAATGGATCTGTGCCAATGGTATTCAATGAAATGGACAAACCACCACTCAAAAGCCAGAAAATGGTGAATAAGAAATTCAAATAGCAAAATCAAGTTTACAAATGCAAAAAAAAAAACCAAAATCATGAGTTTAATTCGGCGTGAATACATAGACAAACAAAGGTGTACTAACTTATAAATATTAAACACGAGTTACAGGAAATCGCTAATATACCAGATTTGATTACAATCTAGGAAAAACCTAACACGACTAATACTGCTAGAAACAACTATCGGGACTATAGGCATGTTGCTTTTGGTAAGCAACTAGAGAAGTTTCTCATTGCTGATTTTGAACAACATTGGTTGAAGTCTACGAGAGGAGGCATAAGTCATCACCTCAAGGAGGGCTATAATACTAGTTTGAAGACTCGAGTTGCAAAAATGGTTACTATAATCGTTAGTAACAAGATCGTTGTTGCAGATTTGAAAGGAACAAGTCCACATCTTTTTGTTGATAAAGCAACAACTATTACGAAGTAGTGGTGAAAGTGTTGTAA
The DNA here is from genome assembly GCF_048544455.1 of Silene latifolia. Taxonomy (NCBI): domain Eukaryota; kingdom Viridiplantae; phylum Streptophyta; class Magnoliopsida; order Caryophyllales; family Caryophyllaceae; genus Silene; species Silene latifolia. The sequence continues at coordinate 1,685,925 of NW_027413793.1, forward strand.
GAGAGACAGAGAGAGAGGAGCAGGAATCCACAAGTTTTGAAGGTGTGAGTTTATTCACTGGGGCCTGGAATTGAATGCATGCTCCTGCGCGCAAAGCTGATAAGTCTCTCGTATAAAGGCAAGGGGGTTGATAGGGCAAGCTTGAAAAATCACATTATTCCTCAAGAAGTTGTAAAAACCATGAAATAAAAGGTACAATGGAGGCAGATTCCATTCGAACTCCAAGGTGACTAGCAAACCAAACTCGCTTGATGACATCACAATCTCGGGAAAGGTGAGCCATAGATTCAAATGTTAGAAGGTAAAAACAACAAACAGGGTTAATATCCAAAACCCTTCTAATTAGCACATCTGAAGTAGGTATAATTTGATGAGCCATTTTCCAAACACAAAGCATAATGTGAGATTGACATGGGAGATTCCAAATTAGATCGCATTGAAAGTCGGAACAATGGCTCGAAACATAAGAAGTAGACAAGGAACCTTTTTTTCAGAAGGAAGGAATAACCAGAATGAGATGAGTATCTTCCATCTTCCGTGAACTTCCAATAAATATATTCATCCATAGGCTGATGATGGAGTTCCGTGGCACAAATACCTTTTGTTGAAATTCTATTAAAGAGATGGAAAATAACTTTCGTGTTCCAATGAGTCGGGTCTAGCAGAAGATCATCAAAGTAACCATCTGAGGTTCCATCAGAGAATTGAAAATAGGCTTATTACCAAGAATTCATGCGACAGATTTAAGATCAATTGTTCTTCCATTCCTAAATTTTCATGCAATTCCATCACGAAGTAAAAAGGTGGTCTTGACAATGCCTTTCTAGCCATGTGGGGCTGTAGAATATTTTGAACGCTGCTTGGTATAGGAAAGTCTTTCTGGTATTGGGATCGAATAACTTTGGCAAAAGCAAAGATGATTGAGGTGAGAACGCCAGAAATGTTTGGCCAAGAGTGCTTGAGTAACAATTTTTGCATTCTTCAGTCTAAGTCCACCGTTCGCCTTTGGTTACTGTAATTTATTAAATGGTAACCAATGTTGAATATGCGTATTATGAGGTTTTTTCCACCAGAAAAGATCAATCAGGCAATTGATTTTTGAAGTGATTTGCTGTGGTAATGGAATAACGGAGGCGACGTAAACAATAGATGCTAAGAGAATTGAGCTAATAAAAATCAACTTAGCCGCTTGTGAAAAACTCGCAGGCCCCCATGAGAGAATCTATTGAGATATTGTCTAATAGAAACTGGAAGTAGACAATTTTCTTCTGCCTAAATCAATCGGGATGCCCAGATAAACTCCGATTTTTGATTTTGATTGCACGTGTAAAATGTCACGAATACGCTTCTTAAAATACGTCGGAATATGCCCAGACAAACCTTTAAAGAATACAACCTTACATCGTCTTATTTAACTTGTCATGCAAAAGTAAATTCACTACTTTCGCTAAAAGAAATCACAACTTGTTTTTGACCATCTTAAGTTAAGATGTGCTCACAAGTAATTTAAAATATGTTAAGATGAAAAGAGGATTGTGAAATATCGTAACTTTAGACTGTTTTAAACAAAATCTAATGAAATAATTAGATAAATAAAATCGTATATATTCAGCGAGGGCGAATTCTCATTTCAGACGGACGAAATATGATTATTTTTCGATAAAATGTAAATATCTCCGGATAAAATGTCATCATCAGTTTATTTTGCTAAATAGTGACAATTTTTAGTTGTAACATTTTATCATTAAATTGTAATTTTTTATCACTCAATTGTCCTTAGTAGACCTAGCAAACGGGTCTATAAGGTCGGGTTCGGTTCGGCCAGTTCGGGTGGGGTTAAATCGGGTCTCTCAATGTTTTCAAGTTAATTCAGTTCGAGCCGGGTCATTTCGGGAATCGGGTCTGTCTTGATATGTTGGTCGGGTCAAGCAGGACAAGTTATTTCGGTTCGAGCATTTTCCCGTCATTGAATAAGAGAGAAAAAGGAATTTTAAGTCTTTTTGGTTCAATTAGAGTTATGTTTGGTCGGGTCATTTTCGGTCGGGTTAGTTATGGGTCAAGAATGTTTGGGTCATGTTCGGGCTAGTCAGGTCAATTCAGGTTTCGGGGGTCACATTCGGGTGATGTAATTCATGTCAATTTCGGGTCTCGGGTCAGCCTTTTTGGGTAGGGTTGGCTTTTGCCAGGTTTAGTCCCCAGCACGTTTCCCTTCAGAGTTCGGGCGGCCTATTCCGTCTGAATGTTTCATACGGGTATTATGTGACCACTTTTACGGTTAGATGTGACCATTTTTAAATGTTAACATTTTTAACGACCGATTCCGCCTGAAGGCGTCAAACGAGCCTTATGTGACCATTTTTACAGTAAGATGTGACCATTTTTAAATGGTAATATTTTTAAAAATGATCACATCTGACCATCATAATAAACACATAAGCCCGTCTGAAATCTTCACACGAAATAGGCCGTCTAAAATGAGAATTTATGTAAAAAAAAAATTGTGTCAAATTAGTACCTACACAACCATCACCCACCAAAACCGTTCCATTGTACCAATATCTTATTCCCAAAAATCGTACTTTCTCCGTCCCAGTAATAGTTTTCTATTTTCTTTTTTTAGTGTATTAGTCAATAGTTATTTATTTTCATTTTTGACATATTTTTATGGGTGTTTTTATGTGCAAGTAGTAAATTAGTGATTTGTGTTGTTTAAATGCATTCTCACATATTTTATTGGTAAATACTATTATAATACCAGTTGCATAATATGTATTGTTTTAATACTATATATTTACCCGAGTTTATGTGTTATTTTCGTGAGTTTTTTTATATTTTTTTTTATATTATGTCTAACTGGCTAAGTTCAGATACTTTACAATATACTTTACTATAGAGCTCGGATTCTAAATTGAAAAACTAATGATATAGTCTATTAAAAGTGCTCCCTCCATCTAGGTCAATAGTTTATCTATTGTTTTTGGTAAATAGATTAATAAAAAAGCTCGGTAACTATGGACCACACAAAACATAGGATCCCACATGAAAATGTGTGGTGACCACAAAAAACTAACAAAATTAGAAATAGATTACTATTGAATAATACACACCAAAATAAAAAAAGATAACTATTGAGCGGGACCAAATGAGTAATAAATACTCCCTCCTATTTTATATATTCTTCCCTATTTACTTTTTCGTTTATCAGGTTTCTTTCCTATTTCTTTTATTAGGTTGATTTGTGTGGTCCAAATTAAATGTCATGTTAAATAGTGTATTTTATGTGGTCCAAATTCACTTTCTTATTTCTTATAGAAAAAAGGAGAAGAATATATAGAATAGGAGGGAGTAACTCCAAATCGAGACAACGAAGTATCTCAAAATTTCTACAGTCGAACCCAAGTTGCCAAAGCCGCCTTTAAATTGGCACGTGTGGCGTCAACTCTACCAACTTCTTGAATGCACATATTTGTATTGACTGTGAGACATCAAGTCTTAGAGCATCCACATTGAAGAGGATGGTGCATCCTCTTAGCACCATCACTCCTCTAAAAGAATGTCCTCTTCAATGTGGAACCAACTTGGACATCCTCTTTGAAAGAGGAAGAGGAAGACTTCCTCTATTTTTAGAGGAAGTTAATTGTTTTGTGTGGATTTTGCGCAAGGCGAAATTAGGTCAGGGTAGAGTTGTGTAAGGTTAACTAGCTCTAGATAGTATGTTGGTCAGGTCGTCAGGGTACAACAATAAGCTGTAAATGAAATAACAACAACAATAATAAGACAAGTAATTTTGTATGTGGAAAACCCTTGAATGGGAAAAAACCACGGGCACCAAGCCAGGAGAGGATTTCACTATGTAATTTTTGAGAGAATAATTGTATGATAATAACAACGTTTATAGTTTTCTATGTATTGCGTATACTTCTTCTTGTGTGTGAATGAGATGCCTCCAATATCTTCAAAGTATTCTTTATATAGGCCTCTTCCTTGAACGGCTGCTTGATACGGTATTAAATGTAGATTATTCTCTATTATTACCAGTAATAATTGCTAATTATTCCTCCCTTAATTACTGCATTTATTGCGTGATCTTCATACATAATGCTGCGTATATAATTCCTTTATAATACGCGTATATGGTCTCATATCGTCCTGATATTTTGACCGTTGTCCTCTCCATGGCCTGGCGCCTATCTTCATGTGCCCTGATAGCCTGGCACCCTGACAGCCTGACAGTCAGGTTTAGATGAGATACTGATCAGGAAGGTCTGCGGATTTCCAGGCCTAACAATTGCCCCTTATCTCCTTATTTGCAGTGTGCTAGGACGAAAAAATGAGGAGATAACTTTATTTTTAGGAAGATTACCCAACGGTTAAGTTTTGCCTAGTCAGTTTCCTGCAGCGGCTATTTTACTGCAGTTGATGACGCGTGTGATATTTACTGCAACTTCCTTAATGATTATCCACTTCCTTTGCGGCTGAAACCCTAATCTCCTTCATTATAAATACATGCGTGCTTCATTAAGTTGAACACACCAAAGCAATTTCTTCTTATTTTCTCTCTTTAATAATCTTTCTCTTTAGTTCTCTTAATTTCCAACTTCTTCAATCTTTAATCAATTCTTCACAATCTTTCAAATAATGGCTGCAAAGACGAAGTCTACCAGGGCAGCGGTTCCTGCAACTCCTCCTCCTCATAATCCTGAGGAAACTTCTTCTGAAACTTTGCCTAGTTCTTCTGCTGCTCCATCTCCCACAGTCAATAAGCCGAGTGATTCTCCATTGGAGATGATCTCAATATTCCATGGTAATTTTCAATTCAAGCCTACGAAGGCTTTAAACGAGGATCAGTCTCCTGCAAACTTTTTGAAGTCTGAGTTTGAGAAGATTTTGAAGGATAAGGGGATCATCCCTGCTGATGCTGAAGTCTGGATCCCTGAGAATTCTTCCATCAAGGCCGACTGGGCTTGTCCTGGTTGGTTCTGTATTCATGATTGGGCTTTCAGGGCAGGCTGTAAGCTTCCTTTTTCTCCTCTTATGGTTGAGGTTATTAAGGAGATCGGTGTTCCATCTTATCAGTTAATGCCAATGGTGTGGAAGGTTGTATGTTCCATTGAGAATCTCTAAAAAACACAATATTTCTTTTTCTCTTGACGACTTGAAGACTTGTTATGCTGTTAAAACAAACAGTCCTGGCCGTATAAGTTTTAAGGTCAGGGTGTCTACTACTCCTCTTCTGAGTAACTTGGACAGCGGCCATGATAAAGGCTGGGCTGCTGGGTACATGTTTGTCAGGACCAATTCTGTGGGTCCTGACTTAGCGTATTTAAATCATGAGGCCTGCGTTGCTGGTGAGTCTTTTGGTTTCTTTCTTTGTTCTGCAATGTTTTATTTGTTAGTGAAAAATAAAATGAAAATTATAATAAGTCATACCTCTTATGTGTGCAGTTGATGACTGGGTTACTGAAACTGAGTATCCCACTCCCAATGTTTCTGCTTTCCTCGCTATTCCTCATTTGGAGAGGTCCTGGCCTCTCTGTTGCGGGGTTGGTCACCTTCCTCGCTGTTTGAAGGCTGATGGCGCTGCCAGGGCGGCTAAACCTTCAGGGACTGCTAGTGCTACTACCTCAGGCAGTAAGTCTATCTTTAGTCTTTCTTTTCTTTTTACTTTAGCTTCCTGATAATGTTTGGTTTATATTGCTAATATAGTATTTCGTGTTGCAGCCACCAGGTCATCTATTCGCCTTGCCAAGTTTGGCATGGCTAACCTTTCAGCCAGGTTGGCTAAGATCAAGGAGGAAGGTTCCCAGGGAAGCGAGGATACTGAGCCTGTTATTGACTTGACTGAACAAAGTCGATCGCCAAGGTCTCTCTCTACTCAGATTGCCCCTTGAAACAAGTTGACCCAAAAAAGGAAAATTAAAGATGTTGATATTTCTGCCCCGGTCAGGGAGGTGAGAGCCAGGGTGGATAATATGGAGGCTGCTAGGGTGAAGATCAGGGACTACGCTGCTTCTAAATCAGATGTCATGCTCACCCTTGACCCTGTTGAGGCGCTACTCGGCATTTACTTGATGGATCATTCGATCAGCCTCTTGGGGTGCCTTGGGCTGCGCAAGAGGAGGTAGGTTGGAACAATTTTTATGTGTGTTTTGTTTTGGTAGTTTTCTATTATTAGGGTAAGTTACTCATACTTTTCTCTCTATTTTTGATCAGGGTGCTGCGACCTGTCTCCATAATGCCTATCAGGCTACTTCTTTGGTAGCCAGAATTGATCTGATGAGATTAGATTATGATAGGTTAAAGTCTGAGCTGGATTTTGCACGAGCTGACCTGGCTGCTAAAGCTGCTGACTTGACAAGGGTGCAGGTTGAGATGGATGCCGCTAAGACTAAGGCAGTTTCGAGCAAGCGGTTGTTGCAGGAGGCCTTGGACAGAAATGAGGAGCTCACCCAAGAGAGGGATGACTTGGAGTTCAAGCTGGATGATGATTCCCTCTACTTCTATATCAAGGGAAGGGCGGCTGCTATGTCGGAGCCTATTGAGGCCAGGGCGAAGTGGAACCCTGAGGCTGAGATGGCTTTTGCTGCTTCAAAGTATCTTGATCTGCATAACATGGAAAATGAACAGGAGGTTGACTCTCCAGGGGAGCAGGATGTTGATGCTGATCCGGCTAAGAGTGGGGAGCAGGTTGTTGATGCTGCTACTGTTTCTAAGGAGAAGCAGTAATTAATTTTTTCAATTTGTTATTTTGGCCCATCCAGGGGGGATGTCCCTGGACAAACAATATTTTTCTTTTCCTGTGTTGGGTTAGGGAGGCTATCCCTGGCTTTTATAAATATTTTGGCACCTTTGCCCCAGGGGGTAAAGGTTTTTAATATAGGCATGATGGCCTTCTTTTGGCTTATTCTGCTTTTGATATTCCTTTGTAAGTTTCATCCTGTTGGGCCTGTCAAACATTCTGTTTGAGTAACCTGATTGTAGCCTGATCTTTACATATGGAATAATTTTAAATGAGTTACATTCCAGGATCTTGGGATCATTTCCCCTTCTAGCGTTTGGAGCCTGTATGCTCCTTGCCCAACAATTGAATCAATTAAGTAAGGGCCTTCCCATGTGGGAGCCAGTTTGCCTGCTGATTTTTCTATTTTATTTGGAAATACTTTGCGTAGGACAAGGTCTCCTTCTTTAAAGACCCTGACCCTGACGTTTTTATTGTAAGTCCTGGCGACTGCTTGTTGATATGATGCCATACTGATTTTGGCAGCGTCTCTTAATTCTTCTGTCAGGACCAAATTGTCTTGCATCAGGTCTTTGTTTGCTTCAACGTTGTTGTTTGCATCGGATGTTGGTACTCGTACTTCGCAGAATGACAGCTTCACAGCCATACACCAGGGAGTAAGGTGTTTGGCTGTCGCGATTTTGGAGTTGTCATGTCTGCCCATAGTACTAATGGAAGTTCTTCAGCCCATCTGCCTCGTCTTCTTTTTAGCTTCTTTTTTAGGCAGCTTATGACTACCTTATTGCTTGATTCAGCCTGGCCATTAGCTTTTGGATATCCAGGAGTTGATGTTACCAGGTTGATATTCTATTCTTGGCAAAATGCTTGGGTTCTTTTCCCCACGAATTGAGTTCCATTATCGCATACTATTTCTGATGGGACTCCATATCTGCAAATGATGTTTGTCCTGATGAAGGATATTACTTCCTTTTCTGTTAGTTGCCTGAAAGAGTCAGCCTCAATCCATTTGGAGAAGTAATCAGTCATAGCTAACATGAATACTTTTTGCCCTGGAGCTATGGGCAGTTTTCCCACAATATCCATCACCCACTTTATGAATGGCCAGGGTGCGGAAATTGAATGGAGGAGTTCAGATTGCTGATGTATGATTAGTGCATGAATTTGGCAGGCTTCGCATTTTGAAGAGTATTCCAGGCAGTCAGCCCTCGGTGTAGGCCGATGTAGCTTTGTCCGAGAACTTTGCTTGCCAAGCTCTTTCCTCCTTTGTGGTTGCCACAGTGTCCATCGTGTATTTCTTGAAGTACTAGTTTGGCTTCGTCAGGTTCCAAACATCTCAGGTAGGGTCCAGCCTTTAGGTTTTGAACACCGAGGTTTAGACATACCTTTAAGCCTGCTATCAGGGCTTCATATTCTGCTTCGTTGTTTGTGGCTTTGAACTCACAGCTTACAGCCTGTGCTATCATATCTCCCTGGGTGATTTAAGTACTAGTCCTAACCCTGTCCCCCTGGCGTTGGATGCCCCATCTATGAATAGGGTCCATTCTTGGTCTGGGGTTTTATTTTCTAGTTGGTTGACCTCTTTTATCAGGTCTGGTTCCAGGTTAGGGCTGAAGTCAACCACAAAGTCTGCTAGGGCCTGCGATTTGATCGCTGCCCTGGGTTCAAATGAGATGTCGTATGTGCTAATCTGTACTGACCATTTGGCCATCCTGCCTGAAAGTTCAGGCTTACGCAAGACAGATTTTATGGTCAAAATGGTCCTGACTATAATGGGGGGGGACTTTCAAAATAAGGTCGCAATTTAGTACATGACATAATTAAAGCTAAGACATATTTTTCAAGTAGTCCATACCTCAACTCAGCATCTAGCAAGCTTTTACTTACATAGTAGAGTGGATGTTGCTGGCCGTCCTGTTCTTTCACCAGAGGCGCATGACTTTGTGTCGATGTGATGATAGGTATCGACAAAGGCTCTCCTTTTCGGCTTAGCCTTGATAAGAGTGGAGATGATAAATAAGATTTTAGTTCTTGAAAAGCTGTCTCATGCTCATCTGTCCACTAGAATTGTTTATTTTTCCTGAGGAGGTTATAGAATGTTTTGCATCTCTCAGAGGATCTTGTTATGAAACGGTTCAGGACAGCCACCCGGCCTGTCAATTTTTGGATATCCTTGACAGTCTTGGGTGACTGTAGTTCCAGGATAGCCTTTATCTGTTCAGGGCTAGCTTCTATGCCTCTCTTTGTGACCATATATCCAAGAAATTTGCCTGCAGAGACTCCAAAGTGGCATTTTGCAGAGTTCAGCTTCATGTTGTATTTTTCTAATATCTCGAATGCTATTTCGAGATGCTTCACATGATCTTCTGCATTCTTGGATTTCACCACCATGTCGTCTATGTATACTTCCATGATGTCACCTATCTGGTCTTTAAACATCATGTTGACCAGGCGCTGGTAAGTTGCCCCTGCATTCTTCAGGCCGAAAGGCATGGCGTGTAACGATATATGCCTCGGTCTATAATGAATGCGATACTCTCCTGGTCGCAGGGTGCATCTTTATTTGATTGAATCCACTTTGGAAGCATCCATGAATGTCGGCATTTCGTGGCTTCTTTGTGGCATCTACCATGGCATCAATGTGAGGCAGGGGGAATGGATCTTTAGGACAGGCTTTGTTCAGGTCAGTGTAGTCTACACAGACTCTCCATTTCCCATTCTTTTTCTGCACAACAACTACGTTAGCCAGCCACTCAGGGTACATTACTTCCCTGATCATCCCCATATCCAAGAGTTTTTCTACTTCCTCGTTTATAATAGTATTTCTTTCAGCTGCAAATTTCCGCCTTTTCTGTTGTACAGGCTTAAAAGATGGGTCAACATTGAGCTTATGAGTAATTATATCAGCGCTAATTCCTGTCATATCAAAATGTGACCAAGCAAACCAAGATGATTTATTTTTAAGGAATTTTACCGATTCGGGCGACACTATCCAAAAGTGCGTCAGATCCTATGAAAACATACCTGTCAGGGTACTCAGGGTCTAGGATTACCTGATCTATTTCCATTCTGGGAGGTGCCACATAGGTGCTCCTGGCAGGGTACTGTAATTGCTATGCCAGGGACTTACCTGCCTTGGAAGGCTTCAAGGCTGCTGTGTAGCATTCCTGGGCTGTCTTGTGATCCCCTTTGATTGTGGCTATGCCCTAGTCTGTTGGTATCTTGATGCACTGGTGATAGGTTGATGGTACGGCCTTGACATTGTGAATCCAGGGTCTGCCCAAGATAGCGTTGTAGGATGATAGGCAGTCAAGGACTCCAAATTTCTCATAAGACGAGACTCCTTCCACGTAGGTTGGGAGGTGGATTTATCCTAGAGTGCTCCTGGTTTCACCACTGAATCCTACTAGGACGCTGGATTTTTTGATGATTTGGTCCTCGTTGATCTTCATGGCTTTTAGTACGTCAAGCATGATCAGGTTCACTGAGCTGCCTCTGTCTACCAGGATCCTTCTTAGTGTGGTTGTTCCAATCTGCATAGAAATTACCAGGCCATCATGATGAACATCAGGGATGCCCACTAGGTCACAATCATTGAAAGTGATTGTTGGGACATGATCCGGTTTGCAGGGCGATACAGTCCTTGGCGTCCTGGCTATCTTCTTTGCTACTGAACTTGTCAGGCCGCAAATCTCCGAACCGCCAGATATGAATTTCACTTCATAGATTGGTGGTGGTGGAGGGAGACTACGATCCTGCTTATGCTCCTGATTCTCTTTATCCTGGTTTGCATTCCTGCCTTTTGTCTTGATCAGGTCTTTCAAGTATCCTGATTTTAGCAGGTAGGCCACTTCCTTCCTCAGGGTGAAGCAATCATCCATGGTGTGTGCAATATCCATGTGAAATTCGCACCATTTTGAATTGTCTCTTCTGGGATTTGGATTTTCTGACTTCCTGGGCCATCTGACAGCTGATCCCATGTTGTCAAGTCTCTAGATCAACCCTGCAATATCAACACTGAAGTTATGTTCGGAGATAGGTGGGTAAACTTTAATCTTACCTTGATACTCATGGGCCAGGTTCACTTCTGACTGATCTGGCCTGGAATATGGAGTAGGTCTATAGTTGTTTCCTTTGTTGCTCTTCCTACTGCTCCTTTCATGATCTTTTGGTCTGCTGGGTGATCCAAGTTTATAGCTTTTATCTTCTTCCACCCTGATGAAAGCAAGAGTCTTGGCCTGGACATCTTCGAAGGTATGGCAGGGATACTTAGTGAGTTCGCTGTATAAGTCACTATATGGTAGTAACCCCTGTCTGAATGCCTCCACTGCTGTTCCAACGTCACACCTGGGTATGGATACTTTCTCCTTGTTGAATCATGCAAGAAATGTCCTGAGAGTTTCATCAGGCTTCTGTGTAACCCGGTAAAGGTCACTGGATCGTTTCTCCATCTCCCTGCTACTCGCAAACTGCTGGTTGAAACTGTTGATCAGGTTGGCAAAGGAATGGATGCTGCCAGTTGGCAGGTTGATGTACCATTTCGAAGGGGGGGCCGGTCGGTCGTTCCAAATCCCTTGCACATGAAAACTTGTCTGAACTCGCTGGGAATAGATGCAGCTAGCATTTTCTGCTTGTAAAGAGCCACGTGATTTTGTGGATCCGTGGTTCCATCATAGACCCTCATGGATGGAATTGTGAACTTTTTTGGTAGGTCTACTTTTGCTATTTCGTCTATGAAAGGCGAATCAAAGATAGCCGTCGAGGGCGACTTCTTCCATCTTTGGCGGTACTCCAGGTATCTTATCGAATTTTTCATTGAGTTTCTTGATCTCCTGAACCACTGCCATCATGATGGCTGCTGCAGATTCATCAGGCTTCTCCTTATCATCTTTTGGTTCATCATCATCATCATCAATATTAATGGATTTAGGAATACTTGGGCTCCCAAAACTGGAAAAGTCAATATTTTTAATGATTGATGAAAATGGGGTTCCTGGTTGGAATCTAGAGCCTGCCCCTTGGGTCTTCTCTAATTTTTTCTTTAGGGTTGACTCAGATTCTTTTAATTGCAGGATTTCTGCTTCAGTTTGGGCTACTTTTTCTTTCAGGCTTTCCAACTCAGCGATTTTTTGGAGAGCTGCATTCAATTGTTCTTCAACGGTGGGTTCGGCCATTTTTGTAGTTTTTTTGAGTTTTTGTAAGATAAGAAAAAAGGATTTAAAGAGCTAGATGCCCCACGGTGGGCGCCAATTGTTTTGTGTGGAATTTGCGCAAGGCGAAATCAGGTCAGGGTAGAGTTGTGTAAGGTTAACTAGCTCTAGATAGTCTGTTGGTCGGTCGTCGAGTGGTGATAATAAGTCGTAAATGAAATAACAACAACAATAATAAGACAAGTAATTTTGTACATGGAAAACCCTTGAATGGGAAAAAACCACGGGCACCAAGCCAGGAGAGGATTTCACTATATAATTTTTGAGAGAATAATTGTATGATAATAACGTTTATATTTCTCTATGTATTGCGTATACTTCTTCTTGTGTGTAAATGAGATGCCTCCAATATCTTCAAAGTATTCTTTATATAGGCTTCTTCCCTGAATGGCTGCTTGATACGGTATTAAATGTAGATTATTCTCCATTATTACCAGTAATAATTGCTAATTATTCCTCCCTTAATTACTGCATTTATTGCATGATCTTCATACTTAATGCTGCGTATATAATTCCTTTATAATACGCGTATATGGTCTCATATCGTCCTGATATTTTGAACGTTGTCCTCTCCATGGCCTGGCGCCTATCTTCATGTGCCCTGATAGCCTGACACCCTGACAGCCTGACAGTCAGGTTTAGATGAGATACTGATCAGGAGGGTCTGCGGATTTCGAGGCCTAACATTAATCATAGGCCCTTGTGTCCATTCTCCCATAAAGTTAGACCATGTGGATTGTATTTTATTTTTATAAATTTATCAACTATTATAAACATAATTAAAATATAAAAGAGGAAGAAGAGAGGATCCTCTTTGATGTGAGGAAAAAATGGAAAAAAAGTTAGAAGGAGGATGGTGATTGGTGATAGTGGAAAATGAGGTGTCAATAAGATAGAGGGAAAGAGGATAAATAAGAGGAAGAGGAGATACTCTTCAATCTGTATGCTTTTACTCTTAACATCCTTCCAATGTCATGACCCTCCAACTTCACACCTTACATATTACCAAGTGTTGATTGTCCAGCGGTTGATCCCTCGTCAAATTAAAGTTTATCCTCCTTAACACAATCATGTTTGTCTTCTTAAAACCAATTAGTCTTGCTTGTGACGGATATATCCTTCACAAACTTACGACGGGTCGGATAGTACCAATTGCATGCAAAACATGTAAGGAATAGACTAGCATTGATACTGTGCGCCTTTTATGACAAATGAGACCTTTGGGATTAAAATAACAATTAAAACTTTTGTCTTCCCCAATGATACTTTGAACCTAATTCTCTAAAGATCATTTTCCCTCCTTCTCTCTAAAAATCTCTCCTTTTCTCTCAATCTCTCCTCTTCTCTTATTTAAAAAATCTTCATGCAAATCAACCAAATTCGTAAACATTATCAGAAAATAGTGGGAGGATGACAACGAAACAATCTGCAAGACGGCAACCGGTGAAGAAGAATACGAGAGTGATAAAGGCAGTAGATGATGTCGGGAATGGAGGAGGTTATCTCATTTTCATAGATTTTATTTTCAGTTCATTTGTTTATGGTTTTGTTTGTGGTTTAATAATGGTCAAATGCAAGTGATCCATGTCGACATATAATAGATCAGTTGTTGTTTTTCAGTCTCTTTGTATATTTTTTTTTATTTTCTGGGGTTTTTTCGAATTTATTGTTTATTGTTTATTTTTTTGATTTTTGATTTAATAATTGTATATTTGATAGTTTATTTTTTGGATATTGGGTGGTTTTTTTGACACAAATTGGTTTCGGACCATTTTATTATTTATTTTTTTTGTTGGTTTCAGTATAAACGTCCAACTGATAATGGTCTTCTTTTCGATTTTATTGTTTATTTTTTTTTATTTTTGTTGGTTTCAGTATAAACGTGCAACTGATAATAGTCTTCTTTTCGATTTTTTTTTGTGGTTTAAAAATTGTATATTTAATAGTTTGTTTTTTTGATTTTTGGTGGTTTTTTCGACATAAAATAGTTTGTTGATTAATGTTGTATAATTGAAATGGTCACAATGTTTGTTAAAATAAGTACAACTTATATATTAGGCAAATGTGTTATTTGTAACCAGATTAGGATTCAAAGTTGTCTAAATGAAATGGTCACAAATTGAGTTAAAATAGGTGTACTGTTTTTATGTTTCTTACCTTAACATTTTATCAGTTTGGTTAAAAATATAGCTGAGTTAAGAACTGGTTAAGTAATTGGGGGAAAGTGTTATTTGTAAGCACTTCAGAGTTAATTGTTTCATTGTTGTAATAGTCACAAACTGAGTTAAAATGATACCAGTTAATATGTGGTGAATTTTGTTAAAAATATAGGTAGGTAACATTATTCGTTAAAATAGGTACTTGTTAAGTATTTGGGCGTGTGCTATTTGTAACCATTCTAGATTTCATTGTTTTATAGTTGTAATGGTCACAAACGGACTTAAAATGGTACCAGTTTCTGTATGTTTCATAACTTAATATGTGGTGAATTTTGTTAAAAATGTAGGTAGGTTAAATTGTTCATTAAAATAGGTATTTGTTATATATTTGGGCATGTGTTATTTGTAACCATTTTAAGCTTAATTGTCGTATAATTGAAATTGTCACAAACTGACCTAAATTGTTTATAGTTTTGCCCATATGCACAGGAGCCTTACACGGGAGTTAGAAAGCCAGGAATGGGGTGCTTGTGCTGTTGAGCCTATGACAAGTGAGATGAGAAGTGTTGGGGGTGAAGGCGGGCAATCGCAGGGGTCGTTTACGCAATATACGAACAATTCGGATTTCCTTGCAGCCTGGAACGCTCACGGTGACCAGGTGGATGCATTAGTCTTGGTGCAGCCGCCGTCGTTTTCCCTTAGGCTTGATGACATTGGCGTTCCAAGTCAGACCGTGAATCAGCCTAACACCTGCATCAGGGCAAAGAAGGGCGCTAGCCAAAAGAAGTAGTGTCACGTTTGGCGGGTTTATTTTGGACATGCTGAATAGCGTTATTTTGGACATTGGTTATGGCCTTATTTTGAACATGCTTTGTGGTTTTGTTTATTGGTCTGTAAAGTTATGACTCTCTTTCGACATCGTCTTTAGCCATGTTTTAGGACATGCTTTGTGGAGTTTATGTTTGGCATGTTTTGTGTTTCCCGTTAACTAATTGGGTATTTTGGGAATTTACTTTTGGACAATTGTTCCTAATATTTGCCAATATGTATCCTGCTATGGAATGCTGACATTTTCTTCAAGAATGTGAACTAATTGGGAATTTATATTGGTATTCGAATTTGTGTGAATGATGTCGTATTGGAAACCAATTGTTTGTAATTTTAACTTCGGAATTTATAACATGTGCCTTTAGGGCATATGATAATAAGCTAATTAAGGAAACATTGTTGAGAATATATCATGATAAATTAGAGTTGAAACTCATATTTACCATAAATAGTGAAATAATCTTGAAAATATTTGCTTACTTAACTTATTATCATGTGCCCTAAGGACACATGTTAGAAAAACCCTTTTTACAATTATGTTTCCAAATTGTATATTGTGGACAAGGCCCTCGGGAACTGCGTCCGCGGGATCCACACTAGGCATAATCGACTCGAGGTTCTTTCGAATCGAATTAAGACCAATTAGAGTCGCCACCAAGTTTTTTGGGAACTTGGAACCGTTCAAGTCAAATTTACACCTTTCATCGAAAAGCATAAAGCCAATCGACTACGAGTGATTAAAGATAAAGACTTGTACCCTATATCACTCGATTTGAATGACTCTCGTAATCCAATGGTATTTAGACGGATCCACAAACCATAGATCTTGAGTAAGGGGTGAGGGTACGTGTTGGGAAGCCCATAAGGACACCCAACCCCGCCCGTCAATAACGGCCTCTACTAAGTCAAGTATGGATTTCAAACAAGGTCATAGCTACTACGATATATGAAATGCAAACATCGTTTTAACCCTAACATGTGAAGTTTCTATGTCGATTTAGATGCAACTAAACTAACTTTGTCAAAGTTGTAATTTAGCATGTGGGTTGATTGATCTAACAACATATAAACGAAACAAACAAGGCTTGATGGGAATAGGGGAGCCGTTGGGATCTACCCTATTACAAACCAGGCATTTCATGCCGACACAACAATAAATTAAAGATACAACTCGATCTAAATACAATTGCTACATACGATACCATACACGACACATGGCCAATTCGGCCTAGGAAAACGTGCACAAAGAGGTGGCCCACGGCTTACATGACTCACGGCCTTGGGTCACTCCTCGTGATGTGTGCTTTCACTTAATCTCATCGAATTAGACATTGGGTCACGCACCAAAGCATGCATTAGCATAAACCGGGCCATGTTGCTTTAAACAACATGCGATTTACTACGCTCTTACTTGCATTGGGGCACAACCATCTAACCAAACAAGACTAAGGTTTTAAAAGAGGTTTTGACTCGATAAAAGAAAGCTAACTCGAAAATTACAACTCGATAACAAACGATAAATTACAAGCGACAAAACAAATAAAGAACGAACGATGCAAAACAAACGAAACAAGAAAGGCCAAAGGCCACGGCCAAACCTAGGTCCTAGGTCAGGTTCATTAGGTTAGATAGATGATTGTGAAACGGGATAGGAAACAAGTTAGAAAACGAATTAGAAACAACGTTGATCGATTGGAAGGATGTCGCGCAAAGGTGTATTCTACACGGCCTAAAAGGGGTCAAATTAGGTCAAGTTGCTAATTAAGTTAACTCATCGAGTGTTAATAAGAAGGTGCTAATCACGCACTCTTATACTAGCGAGAAATTAGGTGAAAGAGAGAGATGCGTTCATTAAATTCTGAGAATTGTTAATCGGTTTTTAAAGCTATGTCGATGTACCCTAATGTGTCTAATTAGGTTATCAAATTGATCTAATGTCATCTAAATGAGTTATATGTTAACAATCAGAGGTCATACTAACATGTGACGGGTCCTAAGATGGGTCGAATCACACGAGAGAAGAGGAGATGTCAAAAGCGAAGAACGAAGTTAAAATTTGTTTTATTAATGCTCTACCTTGAACACGAGGATATGTAAATGAGACGGGGTGTACGACCGACCGATGTAGCGGTTTCTTTCCCATCTCAAGTCAACGCGGGTGTTCATGGTGGTACTTTAACTCATACTCGGACTAAACTAGTTTCGTAGTTAATTAGAACAATCGATAAACAAAAAACGATAAACAAACAAAAACAAACTATAAAAAACAAACATAAAAAACGAAATAAAAGGGAGAAAGAAAAGGATTTGATGCACCCTCAACCTACATGTATCGTTGACACCGTCTTGGGTCGTAATCGATGGTAGATTTTATCACGAGAGGCCGTCGTCGACGAAGAAACAAAGCAAACACGCGTTTTTATCGAATCTGGACAGCAACTTTCAAACAGCGATTTCTCCCTCGTTTCACGATGAAAATTCGATTTAAAAGATGTTTTGAAAACTAGAAAGAGAGGAGAACAAAGATCTTAAAACAATCCCTGCTCGTTTTGAGTTATAGGGCACGAAAAACAAGCACAAACAGAACTGGACAGACGGGGAAAAAGCGAAAACAGAGTGTATAACACTGTTTTTCGAGGGAATTCGTGTACTCTCAAGGGCAATTTGGCTCGTAAATCTTTGTCTAATGTGTAGATGGATGTTGTATGGTTAATTTGGAACAAGAAACTCGAATTTTAATGGATGTTTGAAGGAGGAACGAATTGTATTTCGAAGAGGACGCACAAACTGTTCCAGTTTGCAAGTCGGTTTTGTGGAGGGTTTTTGAGAGGCAATTAGGGTTTGTTTCTGGAGTTTAAAGCTTGTAAGTGACGGTTGTATGTATGGAGAACTTAGAGGAATGAATGTATGGTGAAGGGTGGGTATTTATAGGGAGTTAAAGTAGGGTAAAAGGGAGGAGAGGCAGACGGGCTCGGCTGAGCATAGCTGCTGTCCAGCAGCTTTTGGGGGGTTTTCTAGGGTTCGTATGGGGGGTTTTCTTGGTGATTAAGGTAAGGTAATATGGGTAGGATATTAGAGTATGGTTTAGGGTTAATGGGCACGGGTTTTGGTGGTGTTTGGAGCGGGTTTTGGACTCGGGTTTTGGGCTGCAAAACAGGGGGGCTGCTCGTGTTTTTGTGCGGGCTGTTTGGGGGTGATTTGGGGCATGATTTGGGCCGTGGTTATGGGGTTCGAACTGGGGTTGGATGGGTAGTGGTCTAGGTTGGTTAGTGTACTCGATATTCGTGCCAATTCGTAAAGAAAACGGGCCCAAAAACCGAGCTAAAATCGAGCTCAAAAACACATGTTCAAAACGAGTTCTTTTCGATTTTCAAATCAATTAACACATTAAAATAAATGATTTTTCAAACCAAATATACTCATAAAATGATTTTTCAAATCAAATATTTATTTTATTTTCAATAAAATAAACTTGGGAAAATAAATTCAAAATAAAAATAAAAATAAAATAAATTGAATTCACCCAAAAAAATCATAATTTAAATATCATTTAAATTAATAAAATACTTCATCGACGACGCCCATTCTACATCGTAAAACGAACCCAAATAATGACAATGACAACTAATAAATACATGTGTCCTATCATCATCGGGTGTTTGTCGGGTTCTTTATAAATTCCAATATCGACGGATACGGGTATCTACAGAGCCCCCACTTTGACTGAGGCTTGGACAAGGCGAAAGTCAAAGTATACCCCAGGTCCCTTTCGACCTGAGGATTCTGCGGGTCGTTTATAGTCCATTAGACTTGCGTATATAAGCTACTTGACCATAAGAAGAGATCATACCTGAAACTTCGTTGGGGATTGCCTCTTGCTTCTGTTGTGTCAAGTTGTCATCGTTGGTCATCGACCCATAAAACTGCATGTATAGTGGATTGAGCCTTATCCTTAGGCGCCTACGTATCCGCTTCTGACGGAATCAAACTCGCGTCGTAGTTCGGCAACTGCTGACACATGCCCAAAGTTTATCATCTGCTGGCATTTTTCCAAAATTCATCATCTGTTGACATTTGCCCAAAATTTATCATCTGCTGGCGCTTGTCCGAATGGGACGGGACCTTCCAAGGAGGTTGCCGCCGCTTTCATCATTTGCTTTCAGCTACGGAATTCTTCCATTTCATACTCTTGTATTGAATTGAATTCTGAGTGGATGTCATCCTTTACATCTTGATAATGGTCTCTGAAGCCAACGGCTTCAGAGCCCCCAGTTTGCATGGCTCTAAAGTCGAAGACATTAGAGCCCCCAGTTGAAGCATATCCTGCTATATTTGAAACATAAAAACGCTCTAGCAATAATCATCACATAAGCACATTTGGATCATCGATCTTGAAATTGGATTATTTGAAAGATTGGGTCATCGACCCGAAAATTGAATTTGAAAATTTTGAAAAACTGGGCCATCGACCCGAAGTTTGAATTTGACATCACTTGGAATGTTGGGCCATCGACCCGAAATTTGAATTTGAAACGAATCATTTGGGTGTTGGGTCGTCGACCCAAAATTTGATTTTGAACTCTGAGGTTTGAACCTTGACTTGGATCATCTATCCATAATGCGCAAAAAGTTTTTGAAATTTTGAAATTTTGAAATATTTGGCATTTTGAAATCGAACGTTGATGGGTGAGCTTGAAATACGACTCAGACACTCTGTATGACTCGTAAACCACGTGGGCGTAGCCCGCTACCGTAAAACAAAAAAGGAAAATAAAACCGCAAGTGTGCACGGGTTTTAATTCAATTATTGACTTGTTGGGGTAGAAATGTAAATTGGCCATTCTGGCATCAAAAGATGGCAAACGGGAATCACAAGGCCATCGGACTTGAGACGGAGATACCGTATGGCATGGGCGTGCTCCCAAGGGCACATGGGAATCAAGATCACTTGATATTGACAAGGTGGATTAAACTCACGGAGCAACGACGTTAGCTTCGCCTAGACACTAAACACAGACTGATTTTATGAGAACAGTTGGACATCACACGTCACTCTTGTTGGGAACATTCTGCCACTCTTCTCCTCGCCTCCTTTCTTTTTAGCGAGTATTCATCATTTCTTGCCACCGCCTTCTTTCTTTTCAGCGGGCTTTTACTATTTTTCTTCCACGCGTTCTTTCTTTTCAGTGGGTTTTTCAAATTTTCTGTTCCCAACACAAACCCACATCTATGTGACTCGGCATCTTTGCCTAAACCATTAGATAAAGCTCATTCTGAGACTTGATACTATTCATCTGAACCTATATCCTTATCCTAGCCTACATCGAGTGCTAAGACTGACTCAAACAAAGGTAGCTTCATTTGGACTTGGTTAGGACCCATAAGAAACCGACAAGATGACGACTTGGTTGATGAGTGGATTGAATCCCTTATTCTGAAGGACTGCCTACGTATTCGCGTGGAGCGAAATCAAATCCGACGTAGTTCGATCATGGTGCATAAACATGGCATTTTGATTGTGTGTACACACTCGAAGGTTTCACCTAAGGTATCATGTCATATCCCATTCTAGCCTGTAAGGTACCGTTAAATCCCGTGTCTAGGGTTGGTACAAAAGGTTGTGTTTCTTTGGGATGTGGAGCTTGGTAAAAACAAGTTTGAATGGTTAACCATCATTCTGAAGGCTTGTTTTGTGGTGTTAAGGCCAAGGGCTATGGCTTATAACGTGGTTTGAAATGGTGTCTCAGGCTTGATGAAACCCGAGTACAAATGGGTTGGAAAATGATGTGGGTTCAAATTTCCATGTCTGACCCTAAAGGCTGGGTGTAACAACACAAGCGGAATAATTCTCAAAATTCTCGACTATCCCTTTCAGAATCGTCTCGGGAAGGACTTAGAGGGTAAAGAGGTTACTACTTAAGCTTTTGGGCTTCGCCCATTGAACTTCAACTATGGGTACTTGACTTGACTTCTGGCTTCCGTAACTTCGACATCCAACCAAAAGCAATCCGCAATAACTTCAACATCTTTTTTTCTTTTATCTTTTTTTTTCATTTTTCATTTTTTCTCTTTTTCTCATTTTTTTCATTCTTTTTCATCTTTTTTCTCTCTTTGAAAATGATCTTCTATTCATTCTCTTAGTCATAAATGGATACACCTTGAAAACTGGGCTTCGCCAACTAATTTGGGTAGGAACTAACAATTCCTTGTTAGAACGGGTTGATATCTTCTCTCTTCGAGATGGGATGATTTTGTTGGGGAAAAGGCTTGCCTTCCATCATCGATAGGGGAAACAAGGAGCTAGTCCGGGTTTGTCATAGAATCATCTAAAAGCTTGTCACAAGCACTGGTTCTGATGGAGGTTTTCTACCGCCAAACATGGAATAGGTAAAGGAATCAAACACGGAATCCTATTGTACCTTACATTTTGAAACGGGACATATTTCTACCCCAGGGATGCCTTTGAGTGTGTTGCGCATTTTATCATGCTTTAGGAATGATTGAGGATGGGAAACAAGACATATTTGGAAACGAAACTGCGACTTTTATTGGAATGACAAATGCTTAACAGACTCGAAGGAACGATTCCTAGGACACACCCTAGGTCATCGCGGAACAAACGATTCAATTTCAGGAAAATAAAGTCCTAGACTCGACTCGACTAAAATAAGAAAATAGATCCCGACTCATAATTTTCAAATCTGGTCTTGAGCTTTCTCTTGTTCAGCTGTCAACTTAGATGCTCGGCTCTTGTCCTTGATCCCTTTGATGGTCTGCCTCCATCCTGAGGTATTCCTCTGAGGATCTACGCAGTGATGAAGGTTGGTGAATCAAATTGTCTTTTATTAACTTCGTTAACGAGAGGATTACATTCTAGAGCAAGACTCCCGACTTGAATTTCATTCTTCGGGTTTGGCAAGAATTCAAAGCAATCCACAAATATTTTCCCGATAAACACCCCTTTCAAGTGACATGGGCGGATAAGATGGGAATAATCGACATTGTCTTCGACAAAAACAAAGTTAGAGTGATCGCCAAATGGATTGATGATGTTATTGGGTTTAACAGCTGGGATCGGGAGCGTTCCGTTCTCAATCATGTCTTGGATTTTGTGCTTGATCGATAGCACCTTTCAAGTATCATGGCCTTTCCCTTGATGAAAGGCACAATAGGCATTTGGTTTATACCATTTACCTTGTTGATCAGCGGGAGGGTCCGGAGTTGGACCAATAGGCTTCAGCTTTCCTTGGGCTATGAGCCTTTGGAGAGCGTATGTATAAGTGCATCCGATATCGGTGAATGCCCTAGGTGTTTGGCGCTGCGACTTCTTCGATTGCCCTTCTAAGAGATTGATGGCTTCATCAATATGGACCGATTCTTTGGGCCTTGCCCTTAGACGATGAGGCCCCTTGGTACCCTTTCGGCCTTTCAGCCTCTGCCCTTATGACATCATCTTCTACCTTTATCCCGATTCTTATCAATTCTTTGAAAGAGCCAAAATTCTGGTATTTCAGAGCATTACGGTAAATAGGTCGTAGATTCTTTACGAACTTATTTACCATTTCAACTTCATCAGGCTTCTTGGCTAATTTCACGCTTTCAGCGCGCCATCTTGCAAGGAATTCAAGAAAGCCTTCTTTTTCTTTTCGTGTCATAACCTCTAATGTTCTTATATTGGTCCGAATCTCGACATTGTCAAGATAGTGCTTTGAGAACTCCACCGTAATATCTTGAAAGTGGGGAAGTTCTTAAGGTCCAGTTATAGAACCACGCCTTCGGGTGTTCATCCGAGATTGAGCGAAAATTTCGAGAGAGCATGTCGCAAGTACTCCCTTCGATGCTAAGTACCCCTTATAGGCGTTAACATGGTGGATGGATCTTTGTGCCCTTAAACTTTGGGATGTCGGTGAGTACCATGTTCGTGGGCAACTTATCCCGCACGGGGGTATAGGCCCTAGCATTCTCATAGTGAATGTTCTCCCCCCGGGAGAGTTTCAAACGGTCTTCGATGAACTTGAACCGTTTTTCCAGATCGGTCGGTGGTGGAGGGAATCTTCACCCGGCTTAGATTCGATTGCATCCATTCGGGTCATCATGAGGTTCACGGCCTCAGTAAGCTTGTTAACAACATCTTCCATTGCTTGACGTCGGGTTTTTGGCGGCCTTTCTACAAGAAAACCCCGTACTGAGTCAATATTTAAAGTAAGAGCCCCTGCACACTTAAGGACACGACCCCAACTTGACTCAAACAAAGACTCGACTTGAGACTGACTAACCAAAGGTTCGACTCACGGTTGGATTTAGACCTTGGTTCATTTTAGACTCGGCAAAACGACATGACTCAAACTGTCATAAAGACGATTCTAAATGGACTCGGTGTGACTAAACCCGTGATTGGACTAACATAGCCCATAGGTTCGGGTGAAACGCCCTAAATGGCCTAGCTTGGGCGTTTTTGTGGACTATCCTAGACCAAATGGTCGACCAACATGACTCAAGGCCCAAGAGGTGAGCTTGGGTGACCCAACAAGGTCGTGTTCTAGACTTTTAGAACGAAACAGACCCGGCCTAACACGGCCGGGACCCGGACACGACTTGACGCATTTCATGCTTGGTTGAGGTTCGAGAGGCATTTTGGATTGATTTTGAAAAACGAAGGATTGATTTGAAAATGAGATTTAAAATGGGCAGCATGCCGGCTATAAAAGCTCATTTTGGCCGAAATTTCTAGTCCTATTTGGGCAGCATTCCGCGTTTTGAAAATCATGCTAAGTTTGAAAGTAAGTTGTTCAAAAGTTCGGTTTTGAAATGGACATGGAAAATTTCGAAAAGACTCGGGAAAACAATTTGCACATTGTCATTCTCATGTTACAAGGATGTATGCTCCTAGACATCTCTAAGTCTCGGCAAGTCTTCTACAAGAAGGTCTATGCCCTCCATCCTTTTGCGGTCTTATAGAGCAAGGTGTCTTAAGGTAGAGTACCTAGAAGATCGTCCCCACCATCAAGAACCACGCGAGGTGAAGTGGAAGCAAGCAATGTGCAGCTTCCTAGCATAGTGGGACGTCGCCCCCCACGCATCACGAAGAAACGCTGGGACGGCCCGGGCAAGTCCTTAAGGGTTTATGCATGAATCGTAGCACTATGAGTAATGTTTTACTTTCCAACACTTTCTTTTCAAGTTTCACCTCGGAGGAAAAGACCCTAGAAACAAAGTGTAACTAGTCCTCTTTTCCCAGAGTCGCCAAATCGTGGACAAGGCCCTCGGGAGGCTGCGTCCGCGGGATCCACACTAGGCATAATCGACTCGAGGTTCTTTCAAATCGAATTAAGACCAATTAGAGTCGCCACCAAGTTTTTTGGGAACTTGGAACCGTTCAAGTCAACTTTACACCTTTCATCGAAAAGCATAAAGCCAATCGACTACGAGTGATTAAAGATAAAGACTTGTACCCTATATCACTCGATTTGAATGACTCTCGTAATCCAATGGTATTTAGACGGATCCACAAACCATAGATCTTGAGTAAGGGGTGAGGGTACGTGTTGGGAAGCCCATAAGGACACCCAACCCCGCCCGTCAATAACGGCCTCTACTAAGTCAAGTATGGATTTCAAACAAGGTCATAGCTACTACGATATATGAAATGCAAACATCGTTTTAACCCTAACATGTGAAGTTTCTATGTCGATTTAGATGCAACTAAACTAACTTTGTCAAAGTTGTAATTTAGCATGTGGGTTGATTGATCTAACAACATATAAACGAAACAAACAAGGCTTGATGGGAATGGGGGAGCCGTTGGGATCTACCCTATTACAAACCAGGCATTTCATGCCGACACAACAATAAATTAAAGATACAACTCGATCTAAATACAATTGCTACATACGATACCATACACGACACATGGCCAATTCGGCCTAGGAAAACGTGCACAAGAGGGGTGGCCCACGGCTTACATGACTCACGGCCTTGGGTCACTCCTCGTGATGTGTGCTTTCACTTAATCTCATCGAATTAGACATTGGGTCACGCACCAAAGCATGCATTAGCATAAACCGGGCCATGTTGCTTTAAACAACATGCGATTTACTACGCTCTTACTTGCATTGGGGCACAACCATCTAACCAAACAAGACTAAGGTTTTTAAAAGAGGTTTTGACTCGATAAAAGAAAGCTAACTCGAAAATTACAACTCGATAACAAACGATAAATTACAAGCGACAAAACAAATAAAGAACGAACGATGCAAAAACGAACGAAACAAGAAAGGCCAAAGGCCACGGCCAAACCTAGGTCCTAGGTCAGGTTCATTAGGTTAGATAGATGATTGTGAAACGGGATAGGAAACAAGTTAGAAAACGAATTAGAAACAACGTTGATCGATTGGAAGGATGTCGCGCAAAGGTGTATTCTACACGGCCTAAAAGGGGTCAAATTAGGTCAAGTTGCTAATTAAGTTAACTCATCGAGTGTTAATAAGAAGGTGCTAATCACGCACTCTTATACTAGCGAGAAATTAGGTGAAAGAGAGAGATGCGTTCATTAAGTTACAGAATTGTTAATCGGTTTTTAAAGCTATGTCGATGTACCCTAATGTGTCTAATTAGGTTATCAAATTGATCTAATGTCATCTAAATGAGTTATATGTTAACAATCAGAGGTCATACTAACATGTGACGGGTCCTAAGATGGGTCGAATCACACGAGAGAAGAGGAGATGTCAAAAGCGAAGAACGAAGTTAAAATTTGTTTTATTAATGCTCTACCTTGAACACGAGGATATGTAAATGAGATGGGGGTGTACGACCGACTGATGTAGCGGTTTCTTTCCCATCTCAAGTCAACGCGGGTGTTCATGGTGGTACTTTAACTCATACTCGGACTAAACTAGTTTCGTAGTTAATTAGAACAATCGATAAACAAAAAACGATAAACAAACAAAAACAAACTATAAAAAACAAACATAAAAAAACGAAATAAAAGGGAGAAAGAAAAGGATTTGATGCACCCTCAACCTACATGTATCGTTGACACCGTCTTGGGTCGTAATCGATGGTAGATTTTATCACGAGAGGCCGTCGTCGACGAAGAAACAAAGCAAACACGCGTTTTTATCGAATCTGGACAGCAACTTTCAAACAGCGATTTCTCCCTCGTTTCACGATGAAAATTCGATTTAAAAGATGTTTTGAAAACTAGAAAGAGAGGAGAACAAAGATCTTAAAACAATCCCTGCTCGTTTTGAGTTATAGGGCACGAAAAACGAGCACAAACAGAACTGGACAGACAGGAAAAAGCCGCGAAAACAGAGTGTATAACACTCTGTTTTTCGAGGGAATTCGTGTACTCTCAAGGGCAATTTGGCTCGTAAATCTTTGTCTAATGTGTAGATGGATGTTGTATGGTTAATTTGGAACAAGAAACTCGAATTTTAATGGATGTTTGAAGGAGGAACGAATTGTATTTCGAAGAGGACGCACAAACTGTTCCAGTTTGCAAGTCGGTTTTGTGGAGGGTTTTTGAGAGGCAATTAGGGTTTGTTTCTGGAGTTTAAAGCTTGTAAGTGACGGTTGTATGTATGGAGAACTTAGAGGAATGAATGTATGGTGAAGGGTGGGTATTTATAGGGAGTTAAAGTAGGGTAAAAGGGAGGAGAGGCAGACGGGCTCGGCTGAGCATAGCTGCTGTCCAGCAGCTTTTGGGGGGTTTTCTAGGGTTCGTATGGGGGGTTTTCTTGGTGATTAAGGTAAGGTAATATGGGTAGGATATTAGGGTATGGGTTAGGGTTAATGGGCACGGGTTTTGGTGGTGTTTGGAGCGGGTTTTGGACTCGGGTTTTGGGCTGCAAAACAGGGGGGCTGCTCGTGTTTTTGTGCGGGCTGTTTGGGGGTGATTTGGGGCATGATTTGGGCCGTGGTTATGGGGTTCGAACTGCGGTTGGATGGGTAGTGGTCTAGGTTGGTTAGTGTACTCGATATTCGTGCCAATTCGTAAAGAAAACGGGCCCAAAAACCGAGCTAAAATCGAGCTCAAAAACACATGTTCAAAACGAGTTCTTTTCGATTTTCAAATCAATTAACACATTAAAATAAATGATTTTTCAAACCAAATATACTCATAAAATGATTTTTCAAATCAAATATTTATTTTATTTTCAATAAAATAAACTTGGGAAAATAAATTCAAAATAAAAATAAAAATAAAATAAATTGAATTCACCCAAAAAAACCATAATTTAAATATCATTTAAATTAATAAAATACTTCATCGACGACGCCCATTCTACATCGTAAAACGAACCCAAATAATGACAATGACAACTAATAAATACATGTGTCCTATCATCATCGGGTGTTTGTCGGGTTCTTTATAAATTCCAATATCAACGGATACGAGTATCTACATATATGATAACATATTTTTCAAGAATGGCATCATGATTTATAAATTCAATGTCATAAAAAATATATAGACCGATTTGTTTACATAAAATGGAAAGAATGTCAGTTATTTACATATTGATCTATTGGTAATATCAAGAAAAAAAATTAGCAAGAACAATGCACGTGTTGTGAAATAAAGATAAGAGATAATTATAGAGAGAAGGTAGAGAGAAGAAAAGAGAGACATAACCGTATATTATTCCAGTATGAGGGGATTTTTATACACATACAATAAGGGTGGAGTTTTCATAAGATAATACACTCTAAAATATTCTAAGATATGGATATCCATATAATATTATACTATAATATTTCTTAACACTCCCCCTTGGATATCCATCATTGAAGAAGATACCTCGTTAAAAACCTTCCCAGAAAACTCCATGGAAAAAACACTAGTGAAGGAAAAGAGTACACTAATCTTCAAACACGCATAACAAGCTGCCTCGTTAAAACCATTCCATGTAAAACTCTGTGGGACAAAACCATGGCTAAGAAAAAAGAGTACAGCACGTGCTACTCCCCGTCATGATTACATAACTTGATAAATCTT
The DNA here is from genome assembly GCF_048544455.1 of Silene latifolia. NCBI lineage: Eukaryota > Viridiplantae > Streptophyta > Magnoliopsida > Caryophyllales > Caryophyllaceae > Silene > Silene latifolia. The sequence continues at coordinate 1,713,861 of NW_027413793.1, forward strand.
GAAATGATCCATAATTTGACATAACTTCTCGATCGTTGAAGTAGTACCCATTGTGGTTAATAAACTTGAATCTTCGATCAATAGAAATCCATGACAGCTTCGATATAATATTTCTTTGAGAATTCACAGTCCGGATATAATCATTTCATAATAACTCTTGGATCTTCAATTCAATTAATACTTCTGCAATAGTGATATAGCTTCTCCACAGTAAACGACATAACATTATATGTCTAAAATAATTGTTATCTCAACAATACTGATGATCATGACTATAGCGTAATAATGCGCTTATGCTACTACCTTATTAAAAATCTTGCTAGGAAAAACCCGTTGGGACAAAAACCTTAGTCGAAGGGAAAAAGAGTATAACCATCATTCCTTAATTCCTTGTATTAAGGAGAATTAATCCGATAATTATTGAATAAATCATCCAATTCCTTTGACTTGTTTTCTTTGCTAAACCACACATGTATGGATTGACATTCTCATTGTAGATTTTGACTAACTTCAGGTTAGCATGAACCATAAACTAACTTCACACGTGTTAGCATGAAGCTCATTTAAATCATTATTCTCATATGCTCAAACTTCAGGTTGAGACAATAATAATTTCATTCAAGTAACTCTACAGGAGTTTGAATGTTCCATTTTGGAAATAATGACGATAATCTTTCAATCGTGCCGTAGAAGTTCATATATAATCATGAGTTTCCAAAACTCAATTAATCAAACATCACCATTTGATGATCGTTTATAAAAGGCTCCTATAGGGATTTATCCTCGTTGGAGTATCTTATAAGATAACATTTCTCCTTTTTAAACATTTATCAAAATATAACAATATAATAAATCATGTGCATGCATATGATATGTAACTAATTCTAAACAACAATAAAAACAATGCAATAATGTATAATGTATATATAATAACAATAAGATGCAAATAATAAACTTATTATCTACAATGCACATGATGATGACTCAAAATGCAAACTGTACATTTTCCTTTTCCAATATTCATAACTTAAATTGACTTCAAGTCAATAACTAGACTTCTAGTCCATGACCTCATTTATAATCATAGATTATATGTCGACAACCAAAATGGACTTAAATATAAGATCCCCTTTTTCTAGTCCATTAAAATCCGCGCGCAAATGCATATCGGTTCCTTAGACATATCGATATAATTTCAACATCTTGTGATATTGTCAGTACTGATAAGTGATATCTGAATATATGTGGTACCATTCCTTTTCTTTTGTAGGTGATCTATTATCATTCAGATATTTATGTCACTTCCGGGACATCCAAAATTCTTTACTCCATAGGAGTACCAACTGCCCAAACTTGCCATTTTCTTATTATTTGAAATATGTGGACCGATATGACTCACACTATATTTCACGTGTGCTTTATTTTTCAATTTGGCAAGAATCTAATTTTTCATTACATATATTTTCTATGACTAGTGTATAGCTCGCTATACCACATATAGGGATAATTTGTCTATAATTAAATCATAGATTTTAATGTAACATATCGCATTTTGATAAGGTGATAAAAGTGTGGTATCATAATACATCTTCATAACCAAATGAATACCATCATTTCTAATTCCATGAACCTCTACTTGATGTATTTCATATTGAAAACAAACCGCTGAACCTCAGGTTCAGTTGGGGATAATTTACTTGTTTGTTTTTACCAGCTTTTCCTTATCATTCTCCCCCTAAGGTGGTAAAAACCATAACCACCTTAGACCTTAATTTCTCATATCATCGATAAGAATTTATATGGACATTTTTGTACAATAACAAAATGTTTTGAGGAGTAACATGTAATGCAGTTGGATTTTAAATGTGCTGAATCATAATGCCCTTTTCGACTAATGATTATTTCATATATAATGAAACTGTGATTTTCACAAAATAACTACTCAGAAAAATTATTATGTGGCTATAAGTCTCTTAATATAGTGTCAATCCGTACATGAACATTTAAGTTCTTTATTACACTCTGAGTAGTTGTTAGATCTCCAATATCAAATATACCCAATCTCCGTGTAATGTCTTGCCTTTAATAAATTTACACGAGAGAGTTTCAGCATTATATTTTCCTTACGATAAACTTAAGGTTTATAAAAACGGATATATTAGTAACCTAGATGACCTCAACTGTCACATTTTTAACCATTTCATGTCAACTTTCTTAATTTGCCCAAAATCCATGGCAATCTTTCATATGTATCACACACCATTTTTTTTTAGTTGACTATATTTGTCATGCTAAACTTATGGTTAGCAATACTTTATCCAACCGCATAAATGATGTGACATAGGACATAATAAGTGTCTCATATATGTAGGCAAGACTCATCAATATTCCAATAAGAAATATATTCTTCTTTAAGTATTTTCATATGACCAACAATTATAATCATCAACATATAAAATGATGACACACCCATGCTTATCACATCCTTTTAATGTGTTGTATAGCATGATGATACATGTAAATTGACCACAATTCAACTTATGAATCAATTATTCCCTTCAAGGTTGATAAAATATTCAACAACTCTCAAATTAGTTGTATTGTTTAACCATTCTCCATATATCATATATTGGTCACATGATCACTTTTATTTCAGGACTAAAGTAAATGCCCCGTTCCATACGGAATTTTAGTGTTTTAAAATAAATACATCACGTCCTCGTATTTGACTACTACATACCGATGGCATAATTCCCTCCAATAAAATCATAATTTCACATGGAAATTAAACAAGATATCACTCATAAAGTGTTCAAATCATATTTTCACCATATTGTGTCTCCAAGACTACATTAATTATATGGGTGAAATGAAAAGTATATTGCATCATCAATAAATCTCGTATGCCATAGTTTATGAGCTTTTGACATCCATGAATAAACCTCGAGTTTATTCTTATTTTAATAATCAAAATGATTCACCGTATGAAAAATGTGAATTGCAAACATCGAGAACATCAGGCCACTGTTTTAATATCTGTAAACATTATGAACTCCAGGTCATAATTTTTATGTAAATACTATGAACTTCGAGTCATAGGTTCATTATTTGCAAACATTATGAACTTCAGGCCATAGTGTAAATGTCAAAATTTTAACACATAAATAATTTTTCCTTTCTCATATCAAACTTTGAGCATATATGAATCTCACATGACTTTTATGAGATATTGTCATTTCTTTCAATGAACAAATTTTGGCTCAATAAGGCCACATCATTAAGCTCAATTAAGGCTTATTTGCTTAGCTCATGAAATGCCACATTATTAGGCTCAATTAAGGCCGCAATGTTAGGCTTATCATAACGCCATATTCTCGATATCTGTCACCGGCAGAGTCTTTATGAGGTGTCATATTCTTTTCTAGAAATGGATCAAATTACAGATTTCATTATACTGTTCCACTTCAGGTGAACAAGAATCAACTCGCAAATAAATTTGCCTTTTCATAAAGACCGCTTTATTAATTTGAAACCCAAATGCGGTTGAAAAATTGTTGTTGTGAACTTCTGGCCACTAGCATTTACACGTGTACTTCTGGCCACTTATACTTATACAATATGAATATATTGTATGGGTGAGACGGTGTTAAAGTATTACACACCTTTAAAACTTTGCACTACAGGCTAAAGTCATTATATGGACATATCTCCTCATCTTTATAAATAAAAATCTTTGGGAACTCAAGGCCCAAAAAGTATATGATATGTCCTTTATTCAAATTTTGTTTACCATATAGAGAAAACTTCAGGTCCAAAAATATATACATTGTGCAAGACTAATAAAACTATACACCATTCAAAATCTCTCTTGTTAAATCGTAGGACTAAAATATGTTAATGTTAACATTTAAATTGTTAAAATATAAAATAAAATTTTCTGTATTGCAAATTTTGCGATAAAGATGGTAGTATTACTTGTCTATACTATCATATACACCATTATAATATACTCATGAGTAAATTTAATATAGTCTCACCATTCAAATATTATTAGCATTAGGGCATATCAAATTTTCAACTGTCGGCTGACCATATTAACACAAACATGATTTAACACAAATTAAAGCATGATTTTGAGAAACAAAATAGGTATTGTTGGACCATATAGATATATGATTAAGTTTTGATAATGACAAGTGTGTGCTTCGTATAATATATACTCTTGCTCGTAATCGTTTGTTTAGTCTTTGTTAGATTAACTTAGGTTACAAGTTTAGCAAGTAATGTTATATCATCCTTAGCTATAACTTTGAAGATTTGTGAAGCATTGTTCAAGTAATGTTATAGCAGCTTGAGCTATAACATTGAAGATTCTTAAAGCATCATAGTAACTGTAACAAGTTTCAAGTATGATGATCACTCAAGCAGAAGGCTAGATAAAGTCTTTAATAAGCTCAAGATAAAGAGAAGATCCTATCATTGAAGATCTCCAGGAAGATTAGCTAGTATAGGTCTTCATCTAATGACGGTATCTTAAGAGAAGAATATTGGGAAGGTAAAGTTATAGCTATTTCACCTATAACTTTACTTAGCAAACTTAAAGTTATAGCTGTTTCTACTATAACTTTGAGTAGCAATTTGATGGCACGATTTTAATAATTTTAAAATCATTTTTCAAAGGATAAAAATTCTTTAAACATATTTCGAAATCATATATGTCTATAGTAGAGCTGAAATATGGGTTGTTGTAATGGATAACATACATGTCTCTATTTGTTAGTAAAACGACTTATGGGTCGTCATGCTACCTAGGGTTTGCTAGTTTTGTTTCAACCTAACCCTAATCCCAGAAGAGAGATTTTCGTCTAGATGGACACGGGCCTAGGGTTTCGGCCGCTGGCTTTGAATCTTTAGGTTTCACAAGTCCTCTAGTACAAGTAATCAATCTAGTTAAATCTAACTTATATTTTTATAAGATATTTTCTTATCTTAAATATATATGATTTAATTTGTTTACTTATCTGAAAATCTTAAGGATATAGTTTTGGAAAAAATAAGATTTACTTTTATCTTACTTACCTAAACTAAATATATCTTGGATTGAATTAAGAAAGAGATAGAGATTTATTTCTTACAAAATAAACTACCTATCTCACGGCACTTCTAGGTTTTCGTGCAAACCCTAGTCCTCTCTTCTACTATAAATACATATGATCATTCTTCATTTAAGTTAAGCTTTTGGGAATATAGAAATCTCTTGCAAAAAATTTTGAGTTTAAATCTAATCGTTATTTTTATTGTTTTGCATTTGGAAAATCTTGCGAAAAGTCGTGCTCGTTAAATTGCTTGTTTTTCTTAAGGTTACGTCATAAGATAATAGTACTTCATATTGTTTCTTACTCGTTCAATTGTGTGAACACTTAGAAGAACAATCAAAGTGCTTTGTTAGTAATTTAAGATAGTCAAAACCGAATATCTACTGATATTCAAATTGAGTTATAGCTAGAGTTAGCTATACGAATTGGGTTGATAATTTTGTAATCCGGAGAATGGTACTAAAATTATTAATCGAGAATAGTGGACGTAGGTTTCGACGTGTGAAGCTGAACCACTTAAAACCCGTGTGTCTTTACAGTTTTCGTTTTGTTCATTTCATTACGTTCATAATCATTTAGTTAGTTAGTTAAAGTTTAATCAATAAACCTTAAATAATTAATTACATTGATATAAAATAAAAAGTGGGCATAAGTTTTTAAATACTCTATTCACCCCCCCCCCCCCTCTCGAGTATTTCGGTTGTGATAGACTCTTCAATTGGTATCAGAGCCTCGTGCTCTTGATTGCCTAACCGCAAAGAGGCTAGATCCGTCTATCTTTTTATCTTTTTATTTTATTTTTATTCCGCTACCTTACACGCACGTGTGAAATGGATTCCATGTATCTTAAGGGTCCCGTCTTTCATGGGAAGAATTATGGACTTTGGAAAAACATGATGACACACTATATAAAAGGACATGATTGGGAGTGCTGGACGATCATCAAGAATGGACCAAACAAAATTTTGGTTGCATCTTCGGAAGGCACTACCTATGAGAAAAAGGAAGAAAACTATATTGAGGCTGATTACAAGAAGGCTGAGAAAAACACGAAAGCGATAAGCATGTTACAAAACGGCATGACATCGAATGAATTCGATCGTTTTTCCTCTTGTACTTCAGCCAAGAAAATATGGGATGGTCTTGAGTTGGCCTATGAAGGAACGTCTGCTGTAAGGAAATATCGCATTATCTTGCTTATTCAAAAACATGAACTTTTTAGAATGGAAAAGAATGAATCACTTGATAGCATGTCAGCACGATTTTCTACTATAGTCAATGAGCTCAAAAATATTGGTAAAACTTTTAACTCCGAGGATATTGCTAGAAAAGTACTTAGGAGTCTAACCAAGAAATGGCGTCCCAAGGTCACGGTTATGGAAGAAGTCAGAGATCTCACTTCTCTTCCTTATGCAGAACTTATTGGTGCTCTCATGGCTCATGAACTCGTCCTGGATGACGATGAGGCCGAGTCCAGTAATAATAAGAGCATGGCTCTACAAGCTTCTGCTAAGGAAGAAGAAGATGTAGAAATAGAGGACGAAACCGTTTTGTTTACCAAACGATTTAATAATTGAATTTTCAGAAATAAGCAAGCAAAATCGTTTAACAACAACAACAAGTCCTATAATAAGAAAACTTCAAAGTCTAAGAATACGTTTGCTAACAGAGGATGCTTCAAGTGCGGATAATCCAGTCATATGATTAAGGATTGTCCCACATGGGAGAAAATTAAAGACAAAGCAAAACGTGAAAAGACCAAGAAGGAATTCAAGCAAGTAATGATGACATCATGCTGGGGAGATCTCGACACTGAGGACGACGAAGCATCAGAAGAAGAAAAAGTTGCTAACCTATGTCTAAGTAACGTTAGTCTTGACCTCCTTTCAGACAGTGATAAAGATAGCGTGGACTCCTACTGCTGCTTTCTAGGAGATTCCGAATCAGAAGAAGAAGAAGAAGAGGTAAGCTATCTTGAACATAAAAATGGTGTTAAGAAACTACCTAGGAATGCCTTAATTGAATATTTTGAGCAATCTCTTGATAAGTGTCACGAACAAGAATTGGAATTGAAAGACGTGAAAGTACAAATTCTTGATATTGCTGAAGAGAATCATCTTCTTAAAGCAAAGGCCAAAAGGCTTAAATCTAAAGTTACAGCTAATATAGCTACAACTTCAGATGTGACAAATGCTGAAAAGAAGGCTCTTGAGTCTAAAGTTATAGCTAATGAAGATATAACCTCAGACCTGAAACTCAACATTAAGCATCTTCAAGCCAAAGTTATAGCTAGTGAAGCTATAACATTGGAATTGAGGAAAGTCAAAGAGCTTCTTGAGTCCAAGGCTATGGCTAGAGAAGCCATGATCTCAGATCAAAAGAAGGAGATTGAATCTCTAACTCAGCAGTTAAAGGAATCTAAAACCGTTCTTTCAAATACTAAAAGAACGCATACCGAGACGGTACGAGTTCTTAATGATAGATTCCAGAACTTTCGTGACAATTATGAAGAGACTCATCCTCCCAAAGTCATAGTGTAGATACCCAGTATCTGCTGAGACTCCAACAAACACCCGATGATTATCGGACTACAACATGTTTTGGGATCGCAGCGTTTGATCGACAGTTTGTGTACAACTTTACGTCGGAAAACTTAAAACGATTTCGAAAACAAAACATTTCAAAACATTTCAAAAATACCTGGAGTGTTTAATGCACGACGACGGGGTCGCAATGACACTAACTAGAGTCAAAACCGACACCGGACCAAAAACCGACTCGAAAATTCAAATCCCGACTCCAACAACGAGTCAAACCGAGTCAAACATAAAAACAAAAATATCTCAAGCCTTCTATACTAAGTTTTCCCGGATTCATGTTGGTCAAGTACCAAACATGTGACTACAAAACCTAGGATAGAACAAATCATGATTGTGTTTGTTGTGATAGTGACAACACAACTCGAAGTGCCGCGACGTGGCTCGCGCCTCTTTGAGCAGCCCAGGTGGCCACGTCGCTCAAAACTCACATAACCACTCATTTCCCTATAAATACCCCTCAAATGCCACCCATTTAAGACTGGCGCGAGTGTCCGCCCCCTCTTTTCTCCCTTAAAATTCTCGACTCGACTTCTTAAGTCACAACCCGACGCGTATTGACGACCTACCGATCGTAAATACAATCCTTACACATTGTTTGGTACCGTCATCGTGCATTAAATCACTTGTCCGACCACTTTGACCACTACACCATCACTAAACTATTAAAACACTCTTTTACTTACCAAAACGGTTTTAAACCGAGTTTTTTCCGATCAAACGAGTTATTACACTTACGTCGGTCACTCGCCATAACCAAACATGTAAGTATGAGGGTGTAAAAATCCTCTTTTATTATGTTTTCATTTGTTTCATGACTTTAACATGCTAAAACATGCATAACATGAACCAAAACATGGGATGGACGAGCCAAAACTGATTTTTGGTCTGAGGCAGAAGCCCCTTAGGTCGCCAACTGGCTCGCGCCTAAATGGGGTATTCAGACCAAAGATCAACCGTGTTTGTTCTCTTCATTTCCCTTTATCCATTTTTCATATTTGTAATCGGTTTTTACCATTTCAATGTATTTTCGAAACCTTTTTGTTTCATTTCACATGTCTTAACCATAAAGCATTTTCACCCTTGGTTCTTCATACCATGACGGTTAAAACCGTGTTTCGGTGATAATATTTGGTTAATGACATTTAAGAGGTATTTTAAAGCCTTTAATTTCATTTTCTTTACATTTTTCAAACAACCATATTAGTCACCAACACAAAGTCATCCTTGGTTATACATACCATGCCGGATTTTAACCCGGGTACGATGATGAGTACCGACTAATTACATTCAAAATGGACTTAAAACAGTTAGTCCATAATCATTTTCAAAACTATTCATGTCAAGCTTGTCAAACCGAACCCGACACCGAATATTATCAAACAATGATGATTATTCGAGTCTAGTTCTTCAAATCGACAAATGCGGTCTAAACGACCCTTTCAAATCAAACCGGGTTCAAATACCCATTTTTAACACGTTTTATAACGTTTTCTAAACAGTCAGAACACGGCATACAACCGTTGGCTAACCCGCGCCTCAAGCAGGCCTTTTCTTTCTCATTTTCAAAACCAGAGGGAGGCCCCTTACACCGTCGGCTGCCTCGCGCCTCTTATAGCCATCTGGTACAGGGCCTGTTCCCTTCCAGCATTAGTCCAGGACGATCCCGACTCAGGTTAACCCGGATATAGGACGGATCAGATGACTATTCCAACCATATTTGCAAAATGCCTTACTAAGACAAATGGATCATCTTATGCACCCTAAACCTAATATGGTAAATGGATGATTAATTTCCGTCTTGCATGCAAATCAATCACTAATCCAACTCGACATCTTATACTTGATACTTGGATTAAATAAACCGATTTAGAAAGCTCTCACATGTTGGGTTTAAATTATTGGATGCGCATTCATGCATTTAAACCGTTTTATCAACTTTTGCATTCAACCAACCAAGATCGATCAGTAGAGGCCGCAAAACGCGGGCGGGATTGGGTGTCTGATTAAAGGGCATCCCAATACGTACCTTCACCTCTTACTCAGAAACTTTGGATAGTGGACGACCTTATCCAGGGCGTACGAGAGTCATTCTAGAGATAGGATGCTAAAGAGGGACGATTTCCTTATCTTTAGTACCTACGTCAAAACGCTGCTTTGTGCTTCGATTTGACCGAGGTATAAAGTGGAATTCGAACGGGTTCCAGGCATCCCACAAATACTTGGTGGCGACTCCGAACATCTCTAATCGTTTCGAGACCCTTACCGAGATGAAACCGACCGATCTAAAACGATCCGGTCGAAGGCATTTTTACGCCGCCGAGCGTGGCTTTCAAAAAGACCGATGTATGTCCACAGATCGAACCGGACTTGCAGGTGGGCCATGTCCACAGATTGGCGACTCCGCTGTGGAAAACTAGGACACTTACGTCTTTGTGATCCCTAGATGGTGAGACTCGAACGAGGTCTTGGTTGGAATGCATTAATTGATATTACGGTGACGGTCGGGTTCCTTGTCCGGGCCCACAACCTAACCCTTTTCGACCAATTGGCTCGTCCCGTCGGCGTGAGTTTTCTCATCCCCGTGTTTCGAATCCCGATTGAGTCAAGCATACCATTGACGTTACACATTTTTGTTTCGTCAAAGAGCTTTCATCATTTTCGAGCACGAGGCTAGGGCACCCTCCTTACACATTTTGTTTGGATTGGTATCCCTCTCCTAAATCGGGGTTTGATTGCTTGGTGTGTAACCCACCCTTTTAAGCCAAAACCCGTGTCAGCATAATGCATAATATAATGAAACTGTGAGTGCTTATGTGCTACTTGATCATAAGTCCTTCCGTGTCATTTCAAACTTTCAAAACACCATTTTGCGCCGTTATAATGGCCATTTCAAACCTCGGTCTTTCGCCGACCGATGCACGCCTTTCTAGGCCGTCGTAATGACGATTTTCAAACCCGGTTTTGTATAACCATTTCAACACGCCTTTCTACGCCGTCGTAATGACGATTTTCAAACCCGGTTTTGTATAACCATTTCAACACGCCTTTCTAGGCCGTCGTAATGACGATTTTCAAACCCGGTTTTGTATAAACATTTCAAATCACCTTTTTACGCCGTTATAATCGCCGCGTCTAGACACGGATTTTAACCCGTTTCGCGCCGACAATGGCTCTTTCAAAACCCGAGAAAATCACACACCCTTTTCTCGAGACACTTTCAGGATCCCGAGGACCATGCACCGTCCCCGAGACCACTTCAAGCATTTCAAACTCGATTTTCAAAACATACAATTTTGAATTTCAAAACCGTCTTGGGAAACAATACACTGTTTTCCGAGCCGACTCAAACTCAAACCGTCTTTTGCAAATAAACTTAAGACAACCCTTTTCAACTGATCGACTTGCGGAGATCTCTATCTTCGGAAGCCGCCCACTAAAGCGACAAATGAATCTTTTTGAAAATTTCTATTTTCGAAAACTTCAGTCCACCATTCCAATTCCGCCTCGTGTCTGTCAAGTCGAAGCAAACGTACTTATGGGTCTTTACTTATGAGTCGTCTCACCACGAGACCCGTCCAATGGCGTCGCGCCGTCATGATTGGACTCGTGTCAAAGGTTCGGTCAAACAACGTCACGTCATAAATCGAGTCGGCACCGAGGTACCACACACGGTCACCCCGTCTTGTTGAGTCGATTTTGGTCTCGTCCTCTGTGTTGTCTGCGTTCATTCTTGGAACCGTGTCGGATTGAGTTGTAATGTGAGCCGTTTTTCTGCCTCAGAGCCATGGCCCTGTCTTCAGCTTCGTCCAACAATAACAATGATAACAACAAAGATGTCACAACTGATCAGCTAGCCAGCCTACTTACCGCTCTTAAGGTCACCCTGGATCGCGTCGAGACCCGTATCAACGCCCTAGAGAACAAGGAAATTGGGGAACATAATACCCCACCTCTGACTGAGACTGAAAAGAGGCTGAAACTCTTGGAAGAACAACTCCTAGCCCGGGGTAACAACATCCACCTTGAAAATAACCGAAGGTTCGAACCGTTGGGGACCGATTACTCCGACAACTTCACCCCGACCGATGTGCCTAAGTTCAAGGGAGTGGAGGACCCATTCAACCACATCCGTGCTTTCAAAGACTACATGGCCATTAAGGGGGTCAAACAGGAACTTTTTACCAGGATCTTCCCATCCTCTTTGGAGTCGATTCCTCGCCAATGGTACTACTCCTTGGACCCGAAAAACCTTACCACTTGGGATGAGATCGCGGTTGAGTTTGCCAAACAAGATATCCGACAATGTCGAGATCCAGGCCAACACCCGTACTCTCGAGGTGTTAACCCAAAACGACAAGGAAGGATTCACCGAGTTCCTAACCCGTTGGAGGAGGGTGAGTACTCGGTTGGTCGATAAGCCGAGTGAGTCAACTCGGTGGAAAAATTTGTCAACAACCTCCGCGGTTTATGCCTCCGAGGTATCAAAATATCAAAACTTTTCAAGATCTGCAGATTCTGGGGACACGTATTGAGGACGACCTCCGAAAGGGTGTCTTAGCAAAGACCACCGGCAGGGGTTATCAAGGATCCACCTCAACCGGATCTCGCCCTTACGGTCAGACAAGCAAGATTGATGAGGTTAACCTCGTCGAACCATCTGCCAAGAAAATTGAACGCCTCAGAGAGTGTTCACCAACATAGGGTCAACTTATGCAAGTGCCCTGAAAAGGCTCATGGACCAAGGGAAGCTACAACCGATCGGGCCCACCCCGGACCCGGCCGACGCCAAGAAATCCCGATTTTGGAACCCCAACGCCTACTGCCAGTATCATCGAGGGAAAGAGCATGATACCGAAAATTGCTTCAAACTCAAGCACCTCATTCAAGACATGATTGAGAAGGGAGATTTGCCTTTACCTCCACCAACTAAGCCAAACAACAAGACGAATCCTCTGGGAATTCACGCCATCTTTGACGATGAGCCGACCCTAGACTGCTCTCATCTCATCTTGCCGATTGACGACGAGGTGAATGTTCTGGAAAAGGACCCTTCAGACGGAGTGTTCGTGTTCGATCTTCGCCACTATGCTCACTATGTTTCAAACAAGTTGAGGAGGCCATTGCCGCCCTTTCGAGAGAATCACCCGACTCGACGACGCCTACCGTCGACTCATCTTCAATCCCCCGGCACCACGTCCGAGGGAGAATTCCCCAAGTATTCAAAACTACCCACCCCAGGATGGATTGCTCCCGCGACCATTCTGGCATAGACCCCACGAAAATCACCTTCAAAATAACCACCTTCACGAGAATTACCCTCAAAATAACTACCCTCAAAATAACTACCCCCACAAAAATCGTCCTCACAAAAATATTCCCCACAAGAATTACCCACCGAGGAATACCCCTTCAAGGTATCCTCGAGACCCTGAAATTAACGGCATATGGCGGGATGATGTTCAGGATGTCTATGTCATCCCAGGGAAGGAAAAGCGGATGAAGGAAATCGGACATCTCACCCGGTCCGGACGTTCCTATCAAAATCCGAGCAACCCAGCGATCGTTCCAACATCGAATGACCAAATCGTCCCAGAGGTGGACACTCAACCAAAGGCTCCCGAGAACTCAATCCTGAAGCAGCTCCAGAAAGCAAAAGCCGAGATCTCTATCTGGCAATTGATCGCAACGTCTTTTAATCACCGAGAGGCCTTGCTACAGGCCCTGGGGAAATTAACCGTGCCCTCCACCTCTTCCCCAGAAGAAATAGTGGCACACATGACGAGAGACGCCCCTGACCTGAGTAACCCGGTCGTCATCTTCGACGAGGATATCCCCCTGTTCGGAGCCAATCATAACCTGGCCCTGTATATCACCGTACAATGCCTCCAGAAAAACATACCGATGGTCCTCGTGGATGACGGTTCCGCGGTGAATGTCATTCCTCTCAAAACTGCCCACAGGCTGGGCATTAAGGAATCTGATTTAATCCCAACGAATCAAGGAGTAGGCGCCTACTACGGCACTCGTCGCAAGGTCGCTGGGCTAGTCACTTTGACCGTCGTAACCGGGCCATTAGAAAGACAAACCAGTTTTCAAGTGGTCGACATCGACGCGTCCTTCAACATGCTCCTGGGACATCCCTGGATTCACGCCGTCAAAGCGGTCACATCAACGCTCCACCAAAAGATCAGGGTCCCCTTCAACGGGAAAACGATCACGATCCCTGCTTTCCCAATCAAAGCAGTTATGAGAAGAGGGGTAGCCTCCCAAGCCATTGAGGAGGACGACAATGAGTTGTGGGGTTTCCAGGCTGTAAACGCCATAACTGATGAATCGGCAACCTCTGACGGTGACCCGTTCGCCAACCTCACGATCAACCGTATCATGATGCGTCAGGGTTATTTCCCGGGTTTGCCGCTCAATCCACTAAAGGACCCTTTGCCTCCCTTGAAACAGGCTAAGGTCCCCAACATTCCCTTTGGACCGTGGTACGAACCTACTCACGAAGATATCCAGGAGATGAACCTCCTAGTCCGAAAACGCAAGAAGCACTGAGTTATCCTCTGTCCCTACCACCTGACTCTCAACGGATACTTTGTCCCCGAGGGAGAGTCTAAACTCAACCACGGCTTTCCGGAGCCAATCTATGACTCTATGGCCAGGGCTAGATACTTGGGAGTGGAAGTCTTTCAGGACTGCTACTTTATCCCCGACAACATCGAACCGCATCAACTGAGTCCAAACCGTCACCATGCCTCGACGGACAAGCTGTCACACTACTCTTTGGGGAGGATAACATCAAACGCCTCGACTATGAGGACATCATCAACATTGCCCTGAAAGACATTCAGTTTGATCCAATCGCCTTGATCTCCGATACTGACCCGAAGAAAGCCACTCAGGGCTGGAGGAAGACCATCAAGTAGACCGATCGCCAAGGCCGCATTCTAAACATCACAACTGGAGAAGGCCCTATGTTCAAGGAGGAAAGTGAAGAAGGATCTGAGTCTGAGTCTGAGTCGGAGTCAGAGTCTGTTATAGCTCCTAACGCTCCGAAAGTCCCAGTCAAGGTCCCCTTCCCACTATTTTATCACAAAGTCGGGCCGATTCGAGGTCGAGTCTACTAAGGTCACCCCCACTCCCATGAAAGGTGACAACCTGGAGCTTGTTCCGGGGCCACTTCTTCTCGTCGTGTCGCCTCCGACCGACCACGAGATGTCTGTCCTCTCCGAGCTTTTCGCTCGTGTCAACTTAATGAACGCTAAGTTTGCTTATGACTCGTCTCAATTTAACTGCAATGCGATTCTGAATGATTATGAGGAATTTGACTTGAGTGACTACCCACCTCACTTAGCCAAAGAACTTGACAAACGGGAAACCATAACCCCCATCATTGAGGAAACTGAGCCTATTAACGTAGGAACCGACAATACACCTCAAGAACTTAGGATAGGGACAACCCTGGACCCCTCGGAAAGACAACCGTTCATTGACCTCCTCCACGAATACAAGGACGTGTTCTTTGGTCTTACGAGAGACATGCGGGATTGACAGAGAAATTGCGAGCACCGAATACCCATCAAACCCGGGCTAAACCTCGTGAAAGCAGAAGCTACGCCGGATGCGTCCTGAGTGGGCCTTAAAAATCAAAGAAGAGGTGGACAAACAGTTCAAAGCCGGGTTCATCAAAGTATCTGACTACTCGGATTGGGTGGCCAACATTGTGCCGGTACCAAAGAAAGACGGACGAATTCGGGTTTGCGTCGACTTGGGGATCTGAACAAGGCAAGTCCAAAGGACGACTTCCCTTTGCCACATGTTGACATTCTGGTGGACAACACTGCCGAACATGCTCTCCTATCATTCATGGACGGGTATGCCGGGTACAACCTGATTAAAATGGCTGAGGAAGACATGCACAAGACTGCGTTCACTATACAGTGGGGTACATATTGCTACACGGTCATGCCTTTCGGCCTCATCAACGCCGGAGCAACCTATCAGAGAACCGCTACCACTCTCCTACATGATATGATGCACAAGGAGGTAGAGGTATATGTCGATGACATGATTGTCAAATCAAAAGAAAGGGACGGCCACATCAGTGCCCTCCATAAATTCTTCGCTCGTCTGCGGAAATATAACATGAGACTAAATCCTCAGAAGTGTGCATTCGGGGTCACCTCCGGAAAACTCTTGGGACATGTCGTCAGCAAAAGAGGCATTGAGATTGATCCACCCAAAATCAAAGCCCTTCAACAAATGCCTCGGCCTAAGAACGAGAAGGAGATTCGGGGATTTCTCGGTCAGGTTCAATACATAAGCCGGTTCATTGCCAAGCTCACTATGATCTGTGAACCAATATTCAAGAAACTTCAAGCCTCCGATCACACCGATTGGGACGACGACTGCCAGAAAGCCTTTGACAGGATAAAGGAAATCCTATCCAAACCTGTTGTCCTCATGCCATCTCAACCGGGGATTCCTTTATCCATGTACCTGACTGTTACCAACACAGCCATGGGAGCAATGCTAGCACAAACAGTTGGCAACGAGGAGCGAGCCATCTACTACATCAGCAAAAAGTTCATTGAGTACGAGACGAGGTATACCCAACTGGAAAAGACATGCCTTGCCCTAGTATGGTCAACAAAGAAGCTGCAGCATTACATGCTCAGCTACTCGGTTCACATCTACTCCAAGATGGACCCAGTCAAATACATCTTCGAAAAACCCGTGCTAAACGGAAGGCTGTCTAGGTGGACACTCATGCTGTCCGAATTTGATCTCAAGTTTGTACCTCTCAAGGTTATCAAGGGAAGAGCAGTCGCCGACTTCCTAGGAGAAAATCCCGTCAACGAGGATCCAACGACCGACACATGGTCACTTCCTCACGAAGACATCCTTTGTGTCGACTCCGACGCATGGGACCTATATTTTGATGGTGCATCTAATCTGAGAGGCTTCGGGGTAGGAATCCTTCTAATATCACCAGAGAGAGAACACGTTCCGATCTTGGTCAAGCTAGACTTCGCCGTCACCAACAATGCCGCTGAATATGAAGCATGCCTCATCGGCCTACAAGCAGCCATCACACTTGGCATCACGAGACTGAGGGTCCATGGCGATTCCTCACTCATCATCAATCAGGTATCCGGATCATGGAAAATCCGATCTGACAGCTTAGCTCCCTACCGAGCAAAGATCAATCAAGAGGCCGAGTTCTTCGACCAAGTCGACTACTTCCACTTGCCACGAGAGGAAAATCAATTTGCTGATGCCCTGGCAAAACTTGCCGCGCTCGTCAACATACCTGACGACATGACATCGATGCCCCTATGTGTGGAGAGAAGGAGCGAACCAGCTCACATTTGTGCCATCATCGACGACGAGGAAAGCCATGATGAACCTTGGTACCAAGCCATCCTCAATTACAAAACCAAAAACGAATTCCCTCCCAACTCTGACCAAAGAGGACAAAGAGCCATCCGTTTACTTGCATCACAATTCGTGATAAACCAAAATCAACTCTACAAAAGAACACCCCAAGGAATTCTCCTCCTTTGCATTGACCATCACAAAGCCAAAAGAGTCATGGGAGAGGTCCACGACGGAGAATGTGGCCCTCACATGAGTGCAATGATGCTTACACGGAAAATCATGCGGCTAGGTTACTACTGGACAACCATAGAAGCCGATTGTCGTAACTACGTTAAACATTGCCACAATTGCCAAATCTTCGCCAATATACAACACATACTACCATCCCTTTTATACACCATGACGTCACCCTGGCCTTTCTCAACCTGGGGCATCGACATCATCGGGAAAGTCAACCCGATAGGCACCAAGGGGCATTGCTTCGTCCTCGTCGCCATCGACTACTTCACCAAATGGGTGGAAGCGCAGTCATATGCAGTCTTGACCGCCAAACAAGTGGCCAAGTTCATTCAAAACAACATCATCTTCCGATATGGGGTACCCCATGAAATCATCAGCGATCAAGGCTCTCACTTCCGGGCGGAAACTCAGGCTTTGCTGGACAAATACAAGATCAAACGACATCGATCATCCCCTTACCGTCCCCAAACTAACGCAGCGGTGGAGGCAGCGAACAAAACTCTTGTTACCATTATCAAGAAAATGCAAGCCAACTACCGCGATTGGCCGAGCAAACTCCCATTCGCACTCTGGGGATACCGAACCTCCATTCGAACGCCGACAGGCGCCACACCCTTCTACCTAGCATACGGTATGGAGGCGGTTCAACCGGTGGAATTAGAGGTCCCATCTCTACGCATTCTACTGGAGAGTCAAGTCCCTGAGGCGGAATGGACCCGTCGAAGGTACGAACAGCTCACTCTTCTAGACGAACGGCGACTCAACGCCTTGCACAACGTCCAGCTATACCAACGACGTATACAACGGGCATTCAACAAAAAGGTTAAACCCAGAAACATCCAGGAGGGCGACTTGGTCCTCAAGTCAGTTCGAACACCATTACCCGTCGATCCGAGGGGAAAATTCAAACCCAGCTGGGCCGGGCCATACCTGGTCAAGAAAATACTTTCGGGGGGCGCAGTGAGACTGAGTGACTTAGACGGGGAGGACTTTACAAACCCGACCAACCTAGACCAACTGAAGAAATACTACCCTTGAGCCCTATCAACCAAAAGCCTAGCCTAGTTTTGCAACTAGCCACCAACCTCAACCCTTTCAAGTCAAGTTCCTCAATATGTTCTGATTTGAAATTGCATGCTTTATCGAGTCTAAGCTGCGGCACCTTGCCCGTTTCGAATGTTCTTTGATCCGTCAAAGGAAACGTCCATTTGCACTACAAAAACAAATCCCCTGAACTACGAGCATGGTTTGATTTCACCTCTTCAGGTGAATACGTAGGCAGTCCCTCTTATGCCTGAGGGATACAACCACAAAACCCAATTCAAATTCACAAAACATTTCGAACTACGATCATGGTTTGATTTCACCTCTTCAGGTGGATACGTAGGCAGTCCTTTCTTACACAAGAAGGATACAACCATCCCCACAATCATACAAAAAAACATCCCAAAAAAAAGAAAAAAGGGAAAACCGTTCCCTTTCCCCACCAAAATACAAAAATGAGCCTTTCTCCCTTTCCACAAAATACCACTTTCCCAAGTGCAAACGTGTAGGACGATTCAGATCGAATCGCCTTCACAAAACGGATGGAAGAAACAAGCGTTCACAATTTTCGACACGGGCAATCCTCTTATTTAATTAATAATGGGAGGGATTACAATTTCAACAACAAATAAAGCACGACGAGTCTACAACTTGTCAAAGCTAAGGTGCCCACTAACACACCTCACATAGTAAAACTTGCACAAAACACACAATAACTAGCTAGTACAACATAATAAAAACTCACAACAATAATACAACATAATAATAAAGTGGGTAATGGAAGTCTTCACTCTTCCATTCTACCCTTGCCTTTTCCTTCGGAGTACATCTTCCCCTTGTTCTTCTTGTTGGCCCGCCTAGCATGGACTTCCTCCTCGGAACGGATCCTCAACGGATCTAAGACGGCGACGGCCTCCGGTCTAGCACAAGACCCCATATTCGACCCAAGACGAGCCAATGCACGGCCCACCATATGCTTGGGGCCGGAACTCCTCCTCTTCGGTGGTCTCATCACATCGGGAGTAGCTCCATCAACATACTCCTCAAAGAAGGCATGGTTGGCCTTGCCAACCTCTCAGTACTTCAAGTCAACAACCTCGTCCTTACGGAATTCGGATCTCTCTTCCAAGGACGGAGCACGTGACCATTTGACATAAGCGGGAGTCACCCATGTCGTGGCAACGGGGTTTGGTACCTCCCAAAGCGGCCGAGTGGCCCACCATCTTTCGAAGAACTCCACAAGCTCGGAGTTCCGGAAAACATTCTCTTGGACAAGAGTATCCTGAGCGGGCACCTTTTGTTGACGCCCCATTTGCCTCATGAGCCTTTCGGGATAAATGAAGGAAACAACCTTCAAACCCACCACCATCAAAGAACGAGGACTAGCACCCGAAGCGGGCAACCCCGTGAAGGACCTCAAGTGCCACCACGACACCACTCAACGGATATGAGGACCACCCTCCTCCGCCAATCTTGCGGCCCAATAGGCCTCGGTGGAAGCAAAACTATCCGGGTACAATTTCTTCCTCATAGTAAGGCGACGGAAGGAGTAAGAAGAAGGATTAACCGGAGGCTCTACATACCTTAGCCTCTCCAATAGCCACACTTGGAGGATCCTTGGCGATCCAAAAGAGGGAGCTTCTCCACAAGAGCCTTCCTTGTCCAAAGCTTGGATGATCTCTCCAAGCACCAACCATGATGGATCTCTACCATGCTCCATTTGCTCAATCACATGGATGAGGGTCATGCTACCATGGCATCTTGGCCCCTCCTTCTTCAAGACATCAACAAAGAGATACACATGGACAAGGCAAAATGCAAGAGCCCTTCTCTTAGCCACCTCCGAGACATTAGCATCTAATCGGTTCGAGAAGATGTTAATAAGAGCCAACATATCCACACCATGTGGAGCAAGAAGAAAGTTTACTTGGCTTGTTGACAAGCCCAACATGGAACAAAATTTCTCCTTGTAGCACAACCGAGTCGGAGGAAGCACCGGAGCACAACCCGGCCACCCACCAATGGCTCCAACTTCTTCGGCAAGAGGACAAAGCTCGCCTTTCGGGAAAACGAAAACATGATGTTTCGAATCCCAAAACCGAGAACATGCTTCAAGAAACGAAGGTTGCACCTTGACTTGACGAAGCACCAACAATTGACCAACTCCCATGCAATCGAGTTGATACTTCTCGGGAGGCGACAAATCCCGGCACCATTGTCGCAATGCATTCTCGAAAGCGTCCATGAAATATTTTTGTGGAAGAAGAAGAGGTTTTGTAGAGATGTTTTTTGTGTTTCGGATGATGAAACAATGAAGCGCAAACGTCCCTATTTATACAAAATGATCAGCGCGTTTTTTCAGAAAAAGAGGAGAGCCGGCTTCCATCGCCGAGCAGCTCGCGCCTCTTTGAGGCTTCTCCAGGATTCCCGCTGTTGACTTGTCTCTTTCAACATGTGTTTTCTCCTGACACCTCAAACCTCCCGCCAGGAACCTCGCGCCTCTTCGGGATGATCCGGGAAATTTTGTGTTTCTTCACACTCACATTTCCTTGTTTTTGCGTTTTACGAAATCCGACACGGTTTCCATGACGCAGCTTTAAACATACGGATTTTTCTTTCTTTTTTTAAGGGGGGAAGGGCTAGTCGCCGCGATCCGCGATGGATCGTTTCCATGTCAGTGAAAATTCCGAAATTTTTTCGCTTTTTCGCAAAACAAAAATCAAAATCGATAATTGATAACACGACATCAATTTTCCTCAAAATTCAAGCACTCACAAATTCGAGTCTTGACCTCAAAAGCCAAATATACTCGCAAAAATCCTTTTCTAAAATTCTTTCCTGACGGTTTGAGTTTTATATTTTTTTCGAGTCAATTTCAAATTTTGATGCAATTTAATTCACGACACGAGTTAATTGCTCAAATTTTCAAATCAATTCCTTTTGAATTCCAAACGTGGCGATTTTGTCCCGGAATTTTCAAAATTCGTTTCAAAATTTCAATTTTAACTTCAAGTCATCTTGGTTAATTTTGATTTTCAAACAAATGCTTTACGTGATTTTCAATCAAGTGCTTTTACGTGTTTACGTTTATGCGTACGTGCTATCTGTTGCCTGTTTTCTACACTAACGATGCAGGAACTGGTGCAAAGCAAAAGGAGAATCAATAGCCGACAAGCGCTCCTCCGAAACACAACACAAAAAAAGCCAAAAATCATAAAACAAACCACAATCCAAAAACACATATATACAAACCGCCTTACGCAAAATACATCAACAAACGTCTATCATACAGACACTGGCCTAAAACAAACGTGTATCATACAGACACTGGCCTAAAACAAACGTCTATCATACAGACACTGGCCTAAAACAAACGTCTATCATACAGCCACTGGCCTAAGACAACGAACTGGGGGCTAACCGCCACCTACCGAACTAAGCACTCTCTATCCTCTCAAACGGAAAAGAAAGAGAGCAACAGGGGAAACAGAGGAGCAACAACGGAAGCAGAGGTGGTTACCATGATGGCAATACCTCGTTCCTACTCCACGACAAAAAGAAGACAGTGTCTTGCAGACTTCGGATGATGAGGAAGCTAAGGACTGCAACTAAGCGTGTCACCCCGATGTTGAACCCCACTCAGCTGAATTCAACTGCGATCAAGGTCAACAACAGGGGATAACACACTCGTACTGACCCCCAATCATCAGCCATCCTGTCTATGAGCCACAACGAAAAGAACAAACCGGCCATATCAGCCGCCTATCCTCCTCTACGGAAGCATCCTCCACCACCGTCTCGAATACGGCAGCCTCCTCGGTCCCAAATGAGGAAGCTAAGGACTGCCCCTCCAGGATCGTGTTCCTCCTCCAAAACCTCAACAACGGACCCCATCGGTCCCAAATGATATCCTGCAATAAAAAAAACAAAAAAAACGTCAGCCGAAATTTCGGCATTACGACGACATGAAATGGCTAAATCCAAAAACAAAAAAACACAACCTGCAATGCAAAAAAACAAGGGGCAATCCCGCCCCAAACCATTCACAAACAAAAAAACACAAAAACGACTCGCCCCTCTTTTCAAGCAAAAGACGAGTCAAAACCACAAAAACGGCATTTCAAGACCCATACAAGGCCTGCCAATAACCCAAAATACAGCCCCGACACAATGGGATTTTTCTACGGCTCAAAAAGGCAATTCATACGCTAATTTGAGCTCAAACCGGTCAAAATTCAAAAACGACCCCAAAAAAAGGCAAACGTGATTCTATCACGCCTCAACACGTCCTAAATTACCAATAAGGTCCATTTCAAGGCAAACTGACTCAATTCAAGCTCACAAAGGCGCTTATTTTGTCAGACATAAGACCGTCGCAAAAGGCAAAAATTCAATTTTGCCCACAAAACATCCAATGAAGGTCCTTAAATGGCAAACACGGGTCTTCCCAACTACAATGCAACCTAGTGGGACCCACTACCCAAGCAAACAAACTTGGCATTGTGAAATGAGACGGTTTCTCGCCTCAATCAGGTTTTTCGAGCCTAGGGACCGGGAACGGGGACCAAAATGCAAACTAAAAGCACCCCTATACTCCTAAACAGGTTTCTAACCTAATGCAAACATCAATTTCACTCGAAATTGGCTCAATCAAAAATGCCCAATTCGATTTTTTAGGGCAAAATCCGCCCTAATTCAACTAAGCTAACAATCGACAAATTTGAAAGGATTCAAGAGGAAATACTTACCTTGAGATGACATTTGTTGACAATGGCACGAGTGAAAGCAAGCTTGAAGGTCCTTTAATGGCGATTTTGCGGGATTTTGAGGTTGAAGATGAATAATCATCCGCAGCTCAACCTCGCGTCTTTTTAACAAGAAATAGGGAAGCCGGCTTGCATCGCCAGGTGGCTTGTGCCTAAACCAGGCCTCCCCTTTTCTTTTTCAGCGAAATTTGGGCTTTGGCCCAATTTCCCACAACAAACTTCAAAATTTTCGTTGACGATATGAATGTCGTCATTTCCTCGAAAACAAACAAAACAAATAGTGAAAATTTAAAACTCGCTATTTTCAAGCAAACGGCGATCAAAACCGCCAACTTCAAAAAATAATAGCGAAAGTTCGAAAACCGCTATTTTCTCCAAATTTCGAGCAAACGGCGATCAAAACCGCCAATTTCAAAAATAATGGCGAAATCAAAATTCACCATTTTCCTTCAAATTTTCCAAAATAATGGCGAAAATTAAAAAACCGCTATCTCAAGCAACGGCAGTTAAAACCGTCAATTTCAAAATAATAGTTGGAAATTGAATTCCACTATTTTCACCACACATGTCAACGGCGGCACAAAAACCGTCACTTCAATCGATAGTGAAGATTCCAAATTCACTATTTCCATCAAAATGTAAACGGCGGCACATAAACCGTCTCCTCAATTAATAGTGAAGATTCCAAATTCACTATTTCCATCAAAATGTCATCCATCAAAATGTCAACGGCGGCACATAAACCGTCACCTCAATCGATAGTGAAGATTCCAAATTCACTATTTCTGTCAAAATGTCAACGGCGGCATATAAGCCGTCACTTCAAACGTAATAGCAAACCCAAATTTGCTATTTTCCTTCAAAATTGGAACAAACGGCGATCAAAACCGCCACTGCAAATTCAAACCGAATGGCGAAGATTCCAAATTCACTATTCCTTCAAATACCAGCACGGGGCTTCCTCGCGGAACCCGCTCATTCCAAAAGCAGTGATAGTGAGAATCCATGCTCACTATTTCCCCAGCGACATCACAAGTTCGCTACTTTGAAAACAAGCCCATTCGACGCGGCTATTCCCATGGTCCATTAACCGACCGTACCATGGCTGGCGAGCCTTTGTCCGCAACCTTTTCAAGGATACATCCCGAAGATGCCTCGGGTACATTTTCTTACCTTTTCAAGGATACATCCCGAAGATGCCTCGAGTACATTTCCTTGTCGCGGCTGGCGAGCCTTACAACGCACCACGGCTGGCGAGCCTTACAACGCATCGCGGCTGGCGAGCCCTCCTCACATACGCACCACGGCTAGCAAGCCTTACAACGCACCACGGCTGGCGAGCCTTAC
Source organism: Silene latifolia (assembly GCF_048544455.1). Taxonomy (NCBI): domain Eukaryota; kingdom Viridiplantae; phylum Streptophyta; class Magnoliopsida; order Caryophyllales; family Caryophyllaceae; genus Silene; species Silene latifolia. The sequence goes on from NW_027413793.1 coordinate 1,738,335, forward strand.
AACGCATCGCGGCTAGCGAGCCCTCCTCACATACGCACCATGGCTGGCGAGCCTTTGCCCGCACCCTTTCAAGGACAGATCCCGAAGATGCCTCGGGTACATTTCCTTGTCGCGGCTGGCGAGCCTTACAACGCATCGCGGTTGGCGAGCCCTCCTCACATACCCACCACGGCTGGCGAGCCTTACAACGCACCATGGCTGGCGAGCCTTACAACGCATCGCGGCTGGCGAGCCCTCCTCACATACGCACCATTGCTGGCGAGCCTTTGTCCGCACCCTTCCAAGGACACATCCCGAAGATGCCTCGGGTACATTTCCTTGTCTTGGCTGGCGAGCCTTACAACGCACCGCGGCTGGCGAGCCCTCCTCACGTACGCACCGCAGCTGGCGTGCATTTATCCGCAACCATGCAAGGACATATCCAAAGATGCCTCAGGTATGACTCCTTCTTATGGTTGGCGAGCCTTCGTACGTAGTCAAATGGACTTTAAACGACCCGAACAGGAAGTCGACAGACTCTAAACTGTTCGCGACGACAGGTCCTTGGCTCGTACCCTCGAGTTGCCTTGGCGTCGCCCTTCCCGACGGCAGGTCCTTGGCCCGAATCCTTTCGAGCCGCCTCGACGTCGCTTGGGTCTTCAGGTTGTAATCTTCGATTGACCTAGGGACTCTACTTTGACTATCGCCCTGTCCAAGCCTCGTCAAAGTGGGGGCTCAGAGATACCCAAAGATTCTGCCGAGACTCCAACAAACACCCGATGATTATCGCACTACAACATGTTTTGGGATCGCAGCGTTTGATCGACAGTTTGTGTACAACTTTACGTCGGAAAACTTAAAACGATTTCGAAAACAAAACATTTCAAAACATTTCAAAAATACCTGGAGTGTTTAATGCACGACGACGGGGTCGCAATGACACTAACTAGAGTCAAAACCGACACCGGACCAAAAATCGACTCGAAAATTCAAATCCCGACTCCAACAACGAGTCGAACCGAGTCAAACACAAAAACCAAAATATCTCAAGCCTTCCATACTAAGTTTTCCCGGATTCATGTTGGTCAAGTACCAAACATGTGACTACAAAACCTAGGATAGAACAAATCATGATTGCGTTTGTTGTAATAGTGACAACACAACTCGAAGTGCCGCGAGGTGGCTCGCGCCTCTTTGAGCAGCCCAGGTGGCCACGTCGCTCAAAACTCACACAACCACTCATTTCCCTATAAATACCCCTCAAATGCCACCCATTTGAGACTTACGCGAGTGTCCGCCCCCTCTTTTCTCCCTTAAAATTCTCAACTCGACTTCTTAAGTCACAACCCGACGCGTATTTACGACCTACCGATCGTAAATACGAGCCTTACACATTGTTTGGTACCGTCATCGTGCATTAAATCACTTGTCCGACCACTTTGACCACTACACCATCACTAAACTTTTAAAACACTCTTTTACTTCCCAAAACAGTTTTAAACCAAGTTTTTTCCGATCAAACGAGTTGTTACACTTACGTCGGTCACTCGCCATAACCAAACATGTAAGTATGAGGGTGTAAAAATCCTCTTTTATTATGTTTTCATTTGTTTCATGACTTTAACATGCTAAAACATGCATAACATGAACCAAAACATGGGATAGACGAGCCAAAACTGATTTTTGGTCTGAGGCAGAAGCCCCTTAGGTCGCCAACTGGCTCGCGCCTAAATGGGGTATTCAGACCAGAGATCAACCGTGTTTGTTCTCGTCATTTCCCTTTATCCATTTTTCATATTTGTAATCGGTTTTTACCATTTCAATGTATTTTCGAAACCTTTTTGTTTCATTTTACATGTTTTAACCATAAAGCATTTTTCACCCTTGGTTCTTCATACCATGATGGTTAAAACCGTGTTTCGGTGATAATATTTGGTTAATGAAATTTAAGAGGTATTTTAAAGCCTTTTATTTCATTTTCTTTACATTTTTCAAACAAGCATATTAGTCACCAACACAAAGTCATCCTTGGTTATACATACCATGCTGGATTTTAACCCGGGTACGATGATGAGTACCGACTAATTACATTCAAAATGGACTTAAAACAATTAGTACATAATCATTTTCAAAACTATTCATGTCAAGCTTGTCAAACCGAACCCGACACCGAATATTATCAAACAATGATGATTATTCGAGTCTAGTTCTTCAAATCGACAAATGCGGTCTAAACGACCCTTTCAAATCAAATCGGGTTCAAATACCCATTTTTAACACGTTTTATAACGTTTTCTAAACAGTCAGAACACGGCATACAACCGTTGGCTAACCCGCGCCTCAAGCAGGCCTTTTCTTTCTCATTTTCAAAACTAGAGGGAGGCCCCTTACACCGCCGGCTGGCTCGCGCCTCTTATAGCCGTCTGGTACAGGCCTGTTCCTTCAAAGCATTAGTCCAGGACGATCCCGACTCCGGTTAACCTGGATATAGGACGGATCAGATGACTATTCAAACCATATTTGCAAAATGCCTTACTAAGACAAATGGATCATGTTATGCACCCTAAAGCTAATATGGTAAATGGATGTTTAATTTCCGTCTTGCATGCAAATCAATCACTAATCCAACTCGACATCTTATACTTGATACTTGGATTAAATCAACCGATTTAGAAAGCTCTCACATGTTAGGTTTAAATTATTGGATGCGCATTCATGCATTTAAACCGTTTTATCAACTTTTGCATTCAACCAACCAAGATCGATCAGTAGAGGCCGCTAAACGCGGGCGGGATTGGGTTTCTGATTAAAGGGCTTCCCAATACGTACCTTCACCTCTTACTCAGAAACTTTGGATAGTGGACGACCTTATCCAGGGCGTACGAGAGTCATTCTAAAGATAGGATGCTAAAGAGGGACGATTTCCTTCTCTTTAGTACCTATGTCAAAATGCTGCTTTGTGCTTCAATTTGACCGAGGTATAAAGTGGAATTCGAACGGGTTCCAGGCATCCCACAAATGCTTGGTGGCGACTCCGAACATCTCTAATCGTTTCGAGACCCTTACCGAGACGAAACCGACCGATCTAAAACGATCCGGTCGAAGGCATTTTTACGCCGCCGAGCGTGGCTTTCAAAAAGACCGTTGTATGTCCACAGATCGAACCGGACTTGCAGGTGGGCCATGTCCACACGTAGAGTCAGACCATTCCAAATGAAACAAAGAAATACAGTCCTTAAAAGAATTACTCTTGCACGTTAGAAAGGTTCACGAAAAATGGGAAGGTAGCACACGTGTTCTAAATTTCCTAACTGAGCAATCAGATAATAACAAGAAAATGGGATTAGGGCACGAGTGCTATGGTCGTACAGATCACTCTAAATGCAAATCAACCCCTTCCGGACGAGATTTCAGAAGGAGAAAATATACAAATTTACCAGAATATTTGATTTGCAATTACTGTGGTCATACTGGACATATCCAAGAAAATTGTGTCAAATATGCTCAGGATTTAAGAAAAGGAATCAATTTTGTTAAAGCATCTGACAATGATCATCGTTGGTTCTATGATATGAGCTTCGATTTCAAGATGGCTACCAAATCAAAACAAACACCTAAACCTAAAGAGCCCTTCAAAACCAAAGCTCCTCCAAAACAACATGAAATACCATGACATAAGGAACCCACTACTCAACCTAAGACGGTTCCTAAACAAACCCATTTGCCTCCAAAATGTCATGTTATAAAAAAGGTTTGGGTTAGAAAAGATCTAGTTTTTAGAGTGACTAACGTCAAAGGACCCAACTTAGCTTGGGTACCTAAAAACTGTATCTAATTATTTTGCAGGTTGTGGTGAAAGAAAATAACCTATGGTACCTTGATAGTGGATGCTCAAGCCACATGACTGGAGATGTAAATTTATTTCTTTCACTTGAACCTTTCGATGGAGGTAAGGTCACATTTGGTGATAACAAGAAGGGTAAGGTTATCGGTGTTGGTAAAGTTGGAATATCCTCTTCTCATGCTATTAGTGATGTTTATCTTGTTAGTGATCTCAAGCACAATTTACTGAGTATCTCTCAATTATGCGACAAAGGAAATAAAGTTGTCTTTCATTCAGATTCTTGTCGAATAATAATTGAAGGAACAAGTAGTGTTGTGCTTGAAGGACACCGTAGAAGGAATGTTTATATGATTGATCTAAATAATATTCCTACTAATTCATTCACATGCATGAAAGTAACGACAGATGATCCGTGCCTGTGGCACAAAAGATTTGCTCACATAAATTCAACAACGTTGAATAAGCTAAAGAAATGGGATTTGGTTGAAGGACTTCTCTCAATTAAATTCGAACAAGAAACATTATGTGATTCATGTGCCCAATCCAAACATGTGAGATTATCATTCAAACCCAAAAGAATGGTAAGTACCAAGGAACCACTAGAACTCGCGCATATGGATCTTTGTGGCCCAATGAAGGTAAGAAGTAGAGGTGGATCCAGGTATGTCTTCGTTCTAGTTGATGATTATTCCAGATATGTTTGGGCAATCTTTCTCAATTCAAAAGATGAAACTTTCGAAGAATGCAGTTCTAATGAAGCTTGCCCAAAATAAGTATAAATCAAAATTAGTTTCCATTCGTACGGATCATGGCACTGAATTTGATAATCATGCCTTTACAGAATATTGTAGGGAGAATGGTGTTGGGCATAACTTCTCAGCACCACGAACCCCACAACAAAATGGTGTTGTTGAGCGTATGAATAGAACATTGGAGGATATGGGACACACGATGTTGTTATGTAGCGGCCTACCTCGAAATTTCTGGGCTGAAGCTATTAGTACTGCATGCTATGTTCATAATCGAGCTTTGATTAGACCCATTCTCAAGAAGACTCCTTATGAGCTTATTAGGAGACGCAAACCTAACATATAACATCTACGTTGCTTCGGGAGTAAATGTTTTGTCCATAATAATGGCAAAAATAGATTAAGCAAATTCGATCCCAGAAGTGACGAAGCGGTGTTTGTCGATTATTCTAATCATAGTAAAGCATATAAGGTTTTCAATAAGAGAACCTTATGCATCGAAGAAAGTATTCATGTTGTTTTTGATGAGAATAATATGTTTGAAAAAGCTGAAAAGGATGAGGAAGAATGTAACACCCCGATTTATGAAGGAACCTTTAGCAAGACATTCCCTAATAAACCGGACTGTTACCATCTCGGTTTCCCGAGGTAGTGAATAACAAATAAAACTCCAAGGCAAAATATATAATTACTTTACTTAATTGTTACAAAACCTCTTTTACATCAAATTACAAAGAACTAAGATAAATAAAAGTGAAAGTCTTCTAAATGATGATCTAGCTACTAAGTCTTCTGATCCAGTGTCTCACGCCCATCAAGCTCCCATCCTACCTCATAAACCTGTCAAGTCTGCTCCCCAATATTTGGATCGTCACAGGTGTTCACGAATACACAGGGTCAACCACGAGGTTGAGTAGGGAATACAATGAAACAACAAAATATGATATGCATGCTCCTCCGTCACCTCCATCTCCATCTCAACTCGTATCTCATAACCCGGAACACCCAGCCATACCGATCCCCGGTAGACTATATATCGACCGTAGCCGATCTGTCAGCTCGCAGCTGAGGACACCAGGGCAAGTCCTGCAGAACCCGTCTGGGCCTTATCACAACATCATCTTCACCACACCACATCACCACAACATCCTCCATTTCCAATGCATATGAATGCTCAAAAGAAATTAATGCAACACAATATATATATCATTGGACTGATCAATCATAAAATCATGCCGGTTACCAAATGTTGTGATAACATACTCAATACGATCAATTCAGTAAATCACCTTCCAGTATATGAATCATAACGTAAATCAACAACCACGAATCAAGTCAACGTTCACAGTTTGGTCATATGAAACACAAACAAGTCAACACAATTCAACATCAACGATAATAAGTCAAGTGTATTTCCCTACCTTTTCGCAATCCAAGCACACAAGCAATCAATTATGATCCTTCACATATCCATCACCTACATAACATAATTATGTATAATTATCACCTACTCAATCAAATAATCATGCACATAACCTAGACTCATCATAACTTAATAGGAATATCAACTTAAAGGACAAACACGATTTTTCCTGATTTTCCAGCACATGACAGACTCGGGATAAAATACATAACTAATTCCAGAAATATCAAATTGATACAAGGCCAATTGTATTGGAACCCCATGAGTCTTCGCTACAAATTATATCTAACGTGTTTTTCTCAAATTCCAAACTTATCAAGGGTTTTCAGACTGATTTCCAAAAACTGACAGAAACCGTCGCATAAAAAGTATTGATTCATAAAACGTGTTTAAAACATCATTTTGCAGTAATTCCAAATCCTATTATCATCTAGACTATACAAAGATGATGTATGAAGAAGCCTCATAACTGAATCGACATAAAAATTAGGGTTTCAAATCACTTTCCACAACCAAATCAGATTCGCGGACTTTTCAGCGACATGTTCATAAATAAATCACCTAGGACAAACCATAAAGAATTTGACTATGAGATTTTATATGCATAAACGAGACATCAAATAAACAGGACTCTCTTTTCAAACTTTTTGAAGACGAACACTTTAAAACAGTATAAACAATGGAATGAAATCGACTTACAAACAGAGAGATCGAATTAGGTTGGAATCGATGAGAAATCTTCAATCAAATGAAAGGCTCGACAATTCTTCTTCCTCTCCCTCTCTCTAGGTTTAGAAATGGTTTTATGAATGATAAAATGAAATTAGAAATGACTCAACTGTTAAAAGAGGGGAGAGGGAGAGCGGCTCTTAGATTAGGTTTAGGGTAAAAGATGGTTACATGTTAGGGTAAGGCAAATGGTTTAAACGGGTATGGTAATTGGGTAAATGTAGATGGGTAGATGGGTGATACGATTCTTGACCCAAAAGACAAAATGTGATGTAGCCCGACTCAACATATACGATATAAACCCGACTTAATAACATTCACGATATTACGATGCAACCAATATGAAATGTATAATAACTAATATATAATAATATCCGTTTAATCGATTATATAAGATACGGGGTATTACAGTCTTCCCCCCTTAAGATGAACTTCGTCCCAAAGTTCGCTCCCGTACTCAAACATCAAAAGGGGTATTGTCTATCGTACATACGGACATCACGCATTTCTAACACAGTTAACACACACTTTTGACACATCAATTAAATATAACAGACACGAAATGTTACATTCTACCCTCCTAAAAATAAACTTCGTCCCGAAGTTTAACTCATCTTCACATAACCCAACTAATCAGAAGTAAGAACAAAACATAGAGAACTCGTTTGCATAGGTACCGCACAACGGAACATCAACTTGATCAAAACCACAATCTACAAACAGTGCAACATAAACATTAAGATTTTACAATCCTACCCAACTAAAAACATGGTTACGTCCTCGTAACCTCTTTTCAACTTTCATATTCCTATGCAACAAAATCCATCAACAACATGTAACGAGTAAAAGAACACATGATAAGAGATTACGCAAAGAACATTAAAGTCGAAAACAAGGTTTTATTATGGAATTAACTAATTGTCAACAAGTACACTTATTACTTAGCTCATGCTTAACTTAAAAACACAACATCAAACTAAAAGAACAACAAGAAGGAGCCAAAGGTTTACACGGTTTCATAACAGACCGATCATGGTGTTACTAGCTCTGACCTAACAGTCCCTAGGTCGCGCTTACTCTGATTCTGGTGACTTCTATGTCATTCCCTTCCTAGTTCACCTCTTCCCCAAAGTCTGGTTTGGGTGGTTCAGTCGTACTTTCGGCATCAGGTACATTAGCATAACATTCGTATCTCAGGTCGCCTTATATAAAGTCAAAGGTATGCTTGGGCGAGTAAAACTCTAAGCTACTCACCCACGAGTCAGGTCAAGGATTAGACAATTTAACTACAATACGAACCAAAAATCAATATATGAGAATCCGAATGAAATAAGGCTCAACTCAAGGCCAAAGTCCACACGGTATATCGTAGTATAACTTAAGCTCCATATTATGAGAATCAATAGCACAACACAATCTTAATTAATACGTAGTACCTCCATTATCTCCTAGCAACCAAACGAAAAGCCATTATCGCAACCATTACCAAATCTAATTGTTTCCTTTACAAACTTATAGATTTCCAATCCTTGTGCTCAACCAATCATATATGTCATTCAAATCTACCCAAACCCATCTCACCAAAATCCCCCTCTTGACAATAAGATATATAATACGTACTTATATAATTGCAAACCGAAATAGTGACAATCATCAGAAATTCACAATTACCATGTATAAATTGATATCATAAAACGATGACAAATAATGACACATACACATACAACCCCGAACAATAATAAAAGTATTAGGGACGGTAATATCGTGTTACCTCGATAAAGAAAATAAAACTCAACCACGTCCTCGCATATGACGAAAATAGCTCACTAACTAATGGTCTTCATAGTCAAAGTTGGTGTTGGGATAGAGTAGGCACGAGGGCAATGGACATGTATGTAATTAAGCAAATTTGATGATCAATTATAGACCATGAACGAGCGAGAGTAAAATAACAAAACAATTTAAGAAACTTCTCACATTTGTAAACATATCACAGAAAATAGATCTACCACTACTATCCATCACAATCACAGGATCTTATTGACATGTCCATACAGCCATTTACTCACTCACTGATTTAGGTCACGAATTAGACCGATGAATTTAAACAATCAACAACATACTCATAATTCATATTTTAAATTATCAAAATTGTTTGCACGATATAAATTTAGAAAATATATTTCCCAATAAAAGTAACAACATATGATCCATGACAACAACAACATTACTTCCATATCACACATGTGTTTAACATTTTAGCAACCATATCATTCAATTGTGTCCAGCAACTTAGTATAACTCATTTTCAGCAAAACAAAAGATCTCGCATAAACAACTTAAACATGTACGTATACCATCATATAACTTGTAAAACATTATCTATGACAAAAGATTAGCAAGGTGAACAAGTTCTCTGGTTTGCACGGTTTGAACAACTAG